>NC_060153.1:26964107-26976370 GCF_021292245.1 Micropterus dolomieu
CACACACATACACACACACTCCGGGAGGACCTAGGGAGACATACAGGGTCTGCAGGCTGCAGCTTCATCCATCACCACTAAGCCCACCTCTCCATTTCACCACCTTCTATCCATCCATCATTCTCTTCCTCTCGTTCTCCCTTATTCTGCCTCACCCCTCCCCTCACTGCCTTCCTCCCCCTCCCTCTCCTTCTGTCATCTCTTGCACCTCTCTCTTTTATGCTCTCGCTCGTCTCTTTCCCTCTAACCTTTAAGCCAGCCTCTGCCTTTCAGCGCCGTGCTCTCTATCCATCTTTGCCACATCTCTCCCCTCTGCTTCCCCTCCCAATCTTCTCCATCTACCTAAAATTTCCTTCTGCGTGCACGTCTGCTTGCTTCACTGTCCTCTCCATTTATCTTCCCTTTAAGCCTGCTTCTCATCTTCCATTTCTGAATTTATTTCTCCCTCATTGAGCATTCCCCCCCTCCCTACCCCTGTCTGTGTTGGGTGTCTTCTGTATCTGTCCCTACCTCTCATAACCATTGTTATTTTGAATCCTGGATTTCAGACCTGCATCATGCAGCATTTATGTTAAGCTCCTTTGATATGTCTTCAAGTCAGAATTCAGGTAATTTGCAGACATCAGAACGCCTAGCTTACACCTTACCCATTTTGGTGCAAATCATGTTTCAGCTGTAGTACTTCAGAATTCATTATGAACCTGCCTCCAACTGTTCAAATTCATCAACCTTGACTTTAATATAACAAAGCGATTTGGATTTGATGTGGATTTTAGTGGGGAAATCAATACTAGATCAGGGTTTTCACCTAATGGACTGAGTATTTAGGATCTCTTCTCTTGTACAATCACTGGTAAACACAGTGAATGCACAAACAAGCTTTTGTCATCCTCTCAAAACTTTCATGAGACCTGTCGGTGTTCTTCACGTACTTCTTTGTGAGTGGGGATGTGTGTGCTTGCATGGGTTGTGTTTGTGTGACATTTAATATCATAGCTCTCCCTGGCATGCTCTTCATTACACTGCACTCAGTCTAATTTCATCAGGGCCTGCAGCCGTTTGAAAACAGGCCAAATACTCGATGAGAGATGAAGAGAGGAAGAGGAAGGAGGAGAAGGAGGAGGAGGAAGAGGAGGACAAAGGGGGAGAGGTGAAACTCTGAATGGGTTGTTGATATTAAACAGCGGCTGGTCTGACATGATGCAACCATGTTTGTCCACACACACACACACACACTTACATACATGCTCACAGGCACATGCACATCTGCCGCCTCCCACACAGTGTTGCATTAATCCAATTCACAGAATTAAAAGCTGAAGGATGTTTCGTTTCTTTACCCCCATAACCCCCCCCCCTCTCGCTCTCTCTCTCAGCGAGAAGGATAAGGGGCTAAGATTAATTCCCTAGTTTTGCCAGGGTATTTGATAAACAGCCACTTGTCTTTGGGACATAGCTTAGGAGAAACACAGTGAATGAATGTGCACAGAGAGCCAAGCAGTAAGAGGAGGTGCATGAAAAAGCAAAAGTGTAGGGGGAATTAAAATACATGGAGGTGAAATGAGACGGAGATGGGAAAAGCAAATGAGAATGATCAGAAGAGGAAAAGTCAGGCAAAAAAACAAGGTCATGTGGAAATAAGTGACACAGGTAGAAAAAGATAAAAAGAGATTAATTCACAAGACAGAGGAAGAAAAGTTTTTGATGAACGTTCTTTCTCAAACAGAGAATGGGGGTGTGGTTAATAGTCAGAAGTAACACATTACCATGACAATCATAAACTGACCGGCTGGAGTGTTCACTAACGATATGGTGTGTTAACATCACTACACTGTAAAGTTTAATACACTTTACTGTCTGGCAGGAGTAGATATTACTTTCCCATGATGGAAACTAATGTGCGAGTTTTAGCTGTTATCAATCATACAGTCGATGGTCCTGTCACGCACTGCACACGATAACTCCCACTACGTTTTATGGTGTGCTTACTTTACCGCGAGGGGTGTGGGGTATGCCTCTGCCGATGCAGTGGTAAAACAGCCGTCAGTAAAATGCATGTTGCAGACTGTATATAAGATGGTGGCAGGTGAAAGTGCGACGCGTTTTCTGTCATCTGTCCTCCAACACCGCACGCACAAATGCCTTAATGAACATGAACAGCACACTAAACCAAGAGGAGGAAACAGAAGACCCTCTGTTAGCTAACTTTCTGCAATAACTATGCTAGCTAACTACACCGGGCTAACTACAACTTAGTTAACTTAGCTAATCAAACTAGAAGGACAAACCAACAATCAGACACAGAGAGACATACCTACTGTAAGTTCTAAGTAAATTACATGATAAATTGGTTAGCTAGCTCACAACGATGTTTGTCGGTTTGACGCTCTGAGAAGGCGTGACAGTTTTTTAATAAGGCATGACAGTGCACCTGCGTAAGCTTGGAGAATGACACATGACTTTTGGAATTACTATACGTCATACGTCACCACCCCGTTTTAACAACTAAGCAGCTTTTGCAACTTTGAGCACAAAATTAAGCTATTTGTCAAAAAATATTTGGTGAACTATGTGGGTAATCAACATTGTAAGGAAATGACAATGGCAAAATGAATGTCAAAATACGCTGGAGGGGGGCTTTAAATCAAGAGTGCTTGTTTTGTTTTATGTGTCATATGTGGCCACAATTGTACTAACCAAACAGAAGATATATTTAAGTTTTTGCGACAACACGCCTTCCATTGGTGTTCTCCAGGGGATGTTAAGTTTTGACACCAACTGTAAATCTTGGTGGTATCATTTGGTGCAATATCTGACTGGACTAAAATACTTAATAAAACTGTAATATAATTTAAATTCTACCTGCCAAGCAGGCAGCTAATCAGCTATGGGGCTGTAGCTGTTAGCCATTGCTTGTCCCATCTGTGATTTCAGCATACCATACAATGATTTCAATGATGGCTCAATGACTTACGCAGTGCTGAAGTTGCAGGACTACTCAATTCTGTTTTAACAGTCTAGTCAGTTGCCATCCCCACATCTTTTTATTTTATCCTATGTTCTCAGGGTCCTATGAGCATGTGTGTCTCTGATATAAATTTACATTTTAAGAAATTGGTATGAGCTAACTTCACAGTTCAAATTGCAAAATAGATTTTTTTTATTTTTAAACCTGAGTCCTATTTTCACATATTTTGGATTCAAAATGACTAGTAAGTACAAAAAGTTTTGGAATCCGTGCAGACGATGGCTTCAGCCTTCAGCTGTGAACTTGTATCATGTGAACGTGTATCATTGGGGCAATTGCGCCCGTCAAAATTACGCCCACAAAAAGTGTTTTTTTTATGCCACTGACAGGTTCAGATTGTTAAACCAGATGCCTGACAACATCGTGGAAAGGATCCCTACGAGCAGGGTTGGAAGGATTACTTTAAAAATGTAATACGGTTACTAATTACTTGTTTAAAAATATAATCAGTAACGTAATCCAAGTACAGGCAAGCGTGCAATGATTACGTCTTTATTTTCTGTACAGTAACGGAATACTGTACTTGTTTTTTGTATCCTGATTACGTAACACCGTTACATGTAATCCGTTACATGTAATCCGTTACTCCCCAGCCCTGCCTACGAGTGATTCCCAGTGGCATCCTTTTGTTTTTAACAAGAAACGGAAATATCGCTCTGAAATCTTGAGAGAGGTGAGTTGTTGCAGGAAGACAATGGTGGAAACATGAGTAAGTGTTGGAGACAGGAATTTGTGGTGTTTGGAGTAATGTCAAGAATGTTGTGTCTTTGTATAATGTGGGGTAAACACAACACAGTGTGCAGAAGCTGCCAGTGACTAAGCAGGCATTGATGTAATGTGACAAAAAGTACTGTCTAGTAGGAAACATTTCTAATGTTAGTCAGAGAGGGTAATTTTTTAGTGGTTAGCTTAGCTTTATAGCTTCCACTTTCCGAGTGAAATACAAACTTAACCGTGGAATGGGTCCTCCCAAATATTGAATGTCGAAAAGGGACTGACCTCCTAAACTGCTGATAACCAACATTAAGTGTGCATGTTGAATAAAAGGTTATCAACACTTGATTCTATGATTATATGATGTGCTCCTAGGAGCTTCAGCCCTCAAATCTCAGGCAACTGCTGCCATGGAGAAGAAGAACCAAAAAAAATTTATGCTCTTTTGAAAATTGAAAACATTGTGCACTGAATCTGCAGTATCATCATAGTTCATATTTCCTTACACAAAAAGTTTCGTTGTCAATTTCAGTTTCACTTACATCAACAAATTTGCGCACAGATTCACAGAAGTGAATTAATTTGACTTTCTCAACGCAGACGTGTGTGTGTGTGTGTTTGTGTGCCTCAACTTTACCAAGTGACTGACAGCTGTCATTCAGCTCCCTCACAGTGACTCCTACATTAAAACATCTAGCTACAACGATGGAATTAGACAGAACATCCATGTCTCATCAACAGTTGGAGTCTAACCTCTGGTTCCTACTCGCTGCACCAAATGCTGAATCGCATAACTTCCTGCTTGAAAAGTCTGAAAAAACCAAGGTGTATTTTTGTCTCAGTTCCTGAGGACACGTGTTTGAAAGCTCCAATTGTGTTATTTTTATTGATAGATGCTGAGAAGCTAGTGTCTCTCAAAGTCTAGATATAAGGTGAGAGCGCTCTCACAGCCTCTGTGCAAGTCAATATCTTGACTTTAAAGCGATTGACATGTTGTTTTTGTGAACAAATCCTTCGGTTTTGGCATATAATCCTGTCTGTGTGGAGCTCCGTCCCTCATCTCTTCAGACACGGCTAGTGCCTGATTTTATTTGGCTGCCACAAAAAAGGAAAACTGAGAGGCGGGGGGTGGATAATACAAATCTGATGTTCTTTTTTCTCAGCTGTCTACCTCTCTTTCTTGTTGACTGTGTGTCTTCCTCTTTTATTTTTTATTTAACTCTATGTAACCCTTGTTTTGTCTCTTGTCCTCTAATTTACCATTTCCCCCACCATCTTCCTCTCTGTGGTTGTTTTGCATATCCAAAAAAAAGGCAGAAGTAATTGTCATTACTAAAACTTTAGCTTTCTCCCAATCCACCCTTGCTTCACTCTCTCCTGACAGGCCTTTAAATTGTTTCCCAGACAGCCTTTCACCTTGATCGGGACACTAAATCCAACAATTAAATCACACAAATTGGCACTGTGGGCGCAGCTAGAGGGTGGGAGAGGAAAGGGAGTAACAGCAAAGGTGATATACTACACAGCCATATAGCACATTTGTGTGTGTGAGTGTGTGTGTGTGTGTGAGTGTGTGTGTGTTGTGTGTGTGTGTGTGTGTGAGTGTGTGTGTGTGTGTGTGTGTGTGTGTGTGTACGTGCATGCGTGTGTGAGGTTGTGAAAGCATGTGTTATAACAGCAGGGATTGGCTATACTGCTCTACAAAGGCAGTAACAGTAACAGTGCAGTAACTACAGCAAATTGTAGAACAGATAGAAAGGTTTAAATGCTTTCATTCTATGTCTTTTTATGCCTGGATATGGATATGCTAAGAGAAACGGCAGTATCTTCCAACAAAATATGTTCGTTCAGCTTTTATTCATAGTCTGTTTAAAGGGGCTATATATAGTTGTGCCCTCGAACTCATGAGCGAGCAGAATCCAACCAAAGTCCTTATAGGCAAGTCTTGCCACTCAGCAGTCATCTTGGTAACGCCTCCCTCCCAGGTCCCTATCTGAATGAATGGGGAGAGATCCAGAACTCCACTTTCACTGATCACCAGGACATAACAACTGCATGTATGTGGGTCACTAAGTCACAGCAAATGAGACGGTGGATAAGCTGTGTACCTGAGTATCAGTAAAACAACAGTACATCTGAATTGAACGCTATGAAGCAAATAGCAGTGGATCCATGATAACTAGCTGGCTGTCCCTGCCTTGCATCACTATAGGCTAGTATAAACAAATTGCTCCACATTTGTTTTCTTCCATTACATTACATTACATTTCTTGCAGACTAAAATCAACACTTTGACATAATACTGGTGGTACACAGGATAGTAATATGGATTGCGTTAGCTAGTGAAGTAATACAACTGTAGTGTTTTGCATCAGATAACATTAGCAATGGGTGGGCGTTAGCCGGCAAGCTAATGCTATCTAACTTGAGCCAAAGCACAAAATCACAATAAGTTTCACATGCCCCTAATATTAGTTTACCTGTCCAATATGATTCAAGCCATTCCGATGTTGACTGTGTTTTCACCCAAAGTTGATCTGGTTCTTGTTTGGCCTCATACTGCTGTATAATTATAATAATAATTCTTATAATTTACAGTAAACTGATAGTTGCCAGAATGCAGTAACTACACAGTAAAGTGCAGATACTGCAAATTGGTTTAACACATATCTATGACGTGATAGTTTTTATATAGTAAAAAAGTAAGTCAGATACAGGCTATAACAATATTTTGACCAAATATATAGTTATTGCATTTTGCCTTTGTAGGGAAGTAAAGCTAGTGAGCTAAGTCCATCTGTCAGAAGGCCCCCAGCCCTGGGCTAAAGGCGCTATCTGTCATGCCAGATGACACTGAGGCTGGGAGTCCATGACAAGGGGGTTATCATATCACAGCAGCAAGGAAAGGAGGAAGGGCAAGAGGGAGGGTGAAAGAAAGGAGGACTGTAAAATAAGAAAGGATGATGGTGAAACAGGAGGAAGATAGAAAAGCAGAGGTTAAGACAGGACAAAGAGGAAAGGGTGTAAGACGGCATGTATTGTGAAAGAAGAATGGACAAATAGAAGGATTCAGAAATCGAGAAGAAATCGAGCAATAGAGCAAGACTGAGAATAATAATAATAACAGGTGGAGGGAGGAAAGGGAGTGAGAGACTGGGGGATGAAAAGCAGGATGCCAGATTAGACTCGAAACAGTAAGGATTGAAACAGAGGTAGGTAAGAGGTGAGGGATGAGAGGAGACACTGTATCTACGGCTGGTGGAGGAAGCAGGGATGATACAACGGCTGGGGAGAGAGGAAGGGAAAACGGAGGAAGGGGAAAGTGGCGTTAAAATCAGAGAAGATTTGCTTGGTGGTGTTTTCACAAACTCACACAACGGTACACACACACACACACACACACACACACACACACACACACACACAGAGTGTAACTCTCTTTTCAATTACATGTGACAGCTGCTGTCCCCCTGATCCATGCAGTTACTGTGGCAATGGTGACAGGAATTATGGTGGAGCAGACAGGTGAGTCAGAGGGGAGCATCGGGACGAAAAGGTGGGAGAAAGGCGAGGAAATGGAGAGGTGAGGGCCAAGGAGGAGGAGAGAAAGACTTCACGAAAGAGCACTCCAAAAATGATCTACTACAAATTATGAATTTATTTAAATAGAGGATTGGATATTGGGCATGATTAATTCATTTGCTTTGGCATAACTGCCAAAAAACACTACAGAGCAAAGAAGAAAATTTGAAGGTGGCACTGAAGACTAAGACTTAGGCCATGATTGATGCTCATATTTAAAGAAGATACAACCGAGATAGGACAAAGAGGACAGACTGCTGCAAATTTAGCAAACAAAACAGCTACAAACTATTTTTATAAACTGAAATGATCATAGATTGTATAAAATAAGTGAACATAGCCACCGGGATTTCACCCACTGGTTTGTGGACTACCGTTTTGAAGCCTCAGGTTTTGCATTTTAGCCTTCACCATCTTGGACGTCACAGATGCTGTGTAGAAGAAGACTTGAAACTAACAATTGAGTCTATAAACTCATTATGAAAGTGTTTACTGAGGTAATAAATCAGGTAAGAATTACGGTCATTGTGCCATTAAGTCTAATGAAATCTGACTTCTTTATGCAACCAGTGGAACCCTGCTGGTTTAGGGCACTTCCGCGTTGGCTTCACAGAGGTTGCTTGGTCACTATGTGAGTGCATATCATAGAGAGTCCTTCTACTACGTGCAACATGCAATTCATTTCTCCAGTATGTAAAATCATTACTGTTATTTGCTAGACTATGTTGCCTAGGCTACTGCCTGTACATGTTTTGACCAACATGTTTTGACCAACTGCTTTCATACCTGCCTGTTTTGTCCCTTTGGATCGTTATGCACCTAATTTAGTACCTTGTCTTATTGTCCCTTAACTATTGTAACACTGCCTGAACGCAAAGTCTCCTTTAACCCCACCTGTCCTGGTAATGGAGTAACCATGGACCCAGCAGACTCAGATTTGTTCAAAGGGTCCTCTTTGTGGCCAACTCTCATCCCAGAAAGCCTGCTCTCACTCCCAAGTCATCACATATGGACATATGTAAGTTTTTAACCCATTGGGAATCCCTTTAGTGTCACTGTTGAATGCTGAAAATAGGCCTACTATAAATAATAAATCAGAGAAAGGAGGTGGTTAGGGAGGATGGATGGGTCAGCTTTCACCAGTGTTTGTTTCCTGTGTGAAACAAAGAGTCAACATTGGGGGTTTTTTTGGTTATGAAAGTTACGTAACTTACATTAGTAACATTACTGAACTTACTTAAATAACATACTTATTTTAACCCAAACCATGATCTTTACCTAAACCTAATCCAGTACTTTTGGTGTCTAAACCTAACCAAATTACAACGTTTCACAATGTTAACCTCGTGTTTTATTTTGAAAGTTTAACCAGCTGTTGCGTATTTATTATTGCAAACTTGACTGCAGATAAAACACATGTAAAAACAATGCTAAAAGGGAACCCAGGGCATTAAAAACTACGGCACTAAGGGGTCAAGACCAAGCATCTATATTTGTGGAGTTGGAAGTGAGAATGTGTTGACCCAGACTCCACACTTAGTGTCTCTATCCCTCCCCATCTCTCCAGGTCCAGATTTCCAGGTTGCAGGGACTGGCTTCCTGTTCGTCTGCATCTGTGATGAGTGTTTTTTTCAAATGTTGTGTTTGAAAGGGCCTCAAGTGTTAATGAATTACTCTAGATGGATGAACAAATAATTTATCCAGTTTTACCTGTGCACTGGTCAGCCTTTCTCTCAGAGTGATCTGCAAGCTAGCTATCTAGTTTTTGGGTCCCTTCTCCTTTGCCAAGATGGTCACTTTAGCTATTATGCAGCTTTAGCTCCTGTGTTTCATGTGTGACCATCCCATTGTCTACATATCATTCAATAGTCAACTCCATCTTTGAGAATCCTTGGTCTCCCAGCTCCAGATCCCTGACACTGACTCCTTACCTCATGGGGCTAAAGCTTTAATAGTTGTGGATCACTGTTGGGGGAGGGTCTTTCAGTATCTTGTGACTTGGGTATGGTTTACTAAGTGTATGGTCCTGAATAGACAAGTCATTCCTGTTTTTGCTTCAACTGTTGCCAACTTGGTAGCCCCATAGGGATGCTGGGAGTCATCCATTGTGGGGGGTACTCCTGCTCATTGTTCTACATCCTCTGCTGTTCTTCTAGTTATCTTCTTCTAGTGCTGCTTTCCTATCAGTCATTAAAGAAGAGCTCACCACTGTGTTGATGGTGCTTTCGTGTTCTGGCCCTTGTTCCTACTTCACTGGCTGTTCCTGCTTTGACCATCCATCTGTCTTTGATTAGCTGCCTGGCTACCTTGCACCTTCCGATCTGTTTACCAGTTCTGACTGACTGCCCGTTAAGGATCGTGAGCCAGCTGAGCACAGAGGAAAGCCTCCTTTGGTCCCTAAGGGTTCATATAACAAACATTGTTTGGTTTACATGGGGGTTGTCTAACACTCTTTAGTGCACAAGAGAAACAAGAAGTTTCTTGCTATTCCTCACTTTTGTTCCCTCTGTTAGAGAACTAAGGAATCACAGGAGTCAACATCTTCAGGTACAATCTGAACTGGATAGAGCAGACAGGGTTCAATTACAGGGAGAGACGGACAGAATGAGAGACAGAAGCATGCCTTAATCTCTGTTGGGCTTTAAACTTAGTTTAGTCATTGTTCAGTTGATGTTTCTAACAACATGATGTAAACAGTGGGGAGGGCTGGTGGTTGGCTGTTGTCACAGTAGAGATCGCACACACAAATGCCTGTGTGGCACACATACACACACAAAGATGAAGGGATTTGGGATTTGAAGTGAGTAAACTGTTTTCTCCTTTGGAGAAAGTCTTCAGCGCATCTGTGCAGTCAGTGCTTCAGAGTGTGTTGTTCACTGTGTGTTTAACCCACCGCCCTTTGGGGAGGCTTGTGGGTGGTTGTGGAAAGGGATGACGGGATCAAAAATAGTTGTACCGTACATACACAAGAACACCTGCACACCAAGATAGACACACATTCATGAACACACACACACACACACACACACACACACACACATGCTCTGTACACTAAGTGACTGCTTGAACTCGCTCCACGGGCTGCCTGCAGGCCCACCAACCTAGCCATCATTAGCAGGCTCTATTTTAAGGCTGAGGCCACAAGAGATAAAATGTCTAAAAGTGGTGGTTTCACAAATTTTGTAGGTGCCAAATACATGTAATTGTTCATTTCAAATGTTGTACATCCAAGCAGAAATGTATTATTTAATTTGAATTAGATATCAACTTAAAAATGTGTAACTGCAGTTACAGTTGTTATCTTAACTTGCCTTGTCAGTGACTGCAACATTGAGAAAAGGCAACTACAAAATCTTAGAGATTCAAAGTGTAAAATAAAAATATAAAGGTCTGATGATTCAATTGATATATTTGAAACTTGTGTAAAATATTTACATTTTAAATTATCAGCTGATGCAAAATCAATGTTTCTTACCCACTGAGGAAACGTTATACCCCAAGACATGAAAAAAAAAAAAAAACACACTGACTTATAACATCATACTGCTCTTTTGCCATGTTTTAGCCATGTTGAACAATTCTAAGTTAAAAAGCAGTATTGCTCTAGCATGGCTCTAGGGATGGCAATATTAGTCAGCCTTTTCACCACTTTGCTCTTAGTTCTTATTTGCAAATATTAGCATGCCAATACGTCAAACTAAGATGATGAACATTAAACATTGGTAAACATTATACCTGCAAAACACTGCAAGCAGGCATTGCACTAATACTACAGTACTATAGCTCCCAGTTGTGCCATCCATTCAGATAAAAGTATAAAGTATAATTTAATCAAGAATCAAATCAAATGAAAATGTCCTCTGTATTTTTTGCAGGCTCTTAGCCTACAACAACCTAATAAAACCCTGAAATAACGCATACATTTAAAATGATCCTTTTTGTCATATAAATATGATTACTGCTTTTCAAAGATGCGCAACATTGCAGCTTTCTGAGCCTGAATTGGCTCTTCATCAGGTACATAAGAAGTATATACAGAGGTTTGATACCATTTTCCTAAATATAAGTTGTGTTTTTTTAAATTTAAAGGGAGAATTCTACAATGTTGCAAGTCTGTGGGAGGCAGAAATCACCTCGCAATTTTTGGACCAAATTAACTGTGCTTATTACAGTCCTGCGATAGCCACAGATATTAGAATTTTGTGTCATAGCTTTTCATGTACTGATTGCTTTCAGGATGTAAATAGAACTTCAACAAATATTACAAAAAAATGCTTCTGAAATAAATTGCCTGCTCTAGATTTAACCTTTCCACTACACTACCACCCTCTACCTCCTTCTGAATGTTGGCTAGATTGTTAATACATCAGGCAGAATATTCCATTAAATGTATTGTCTCATTTCTTGAAAAATCAGGGGGCAAGGCATAAAATTATTGATATGTTTTCTTTCTTTCCTTTACTGATGCCATGAATGTGCACAACAAAATTATGTTTAAGGTGATTTGTGATTCTGTGTTTATGGTTATAGTGGAGGGGTGAACAATGAAATTACTTCTATGAAAAAAGACAAACATAAAAAACAAAGGAAGACAATTCAAAACTCAGTGCTGGAGGCTCAGCTCAGCCCGCTGCTAGCGGCATCTACACAGCAGTTTATCTGTTCATGTAAGGGATGGATGCACTGAATTCATATCTCACAGCATAATCACATCTCCCTACACAGACTGACCGCTGTGTCTTCCTCATAATTTCTAATCTAAATATTAGGCCACACACACACCTTCATCAGAGATAACAAAGTGTGTAGTAAGATGGTGTGACCTGGCCTCTGTTTATGAGCAGATGTTAATATTTGTCAAATTACAATCATGTCTAGCAGGATTTAATTATTCACATAGATAACCCCCCCCCCCCCCCCCCCCCCCCCCCCCACCACA
>NC_060153.1:26976390-26992896 GCF_021292245.1 Micropterus dolomieu
CAGCCGCACACACACACACACACACACACACACACACACACACACACACACACACAACGGACTTGGTCCAGGTGGAGTAGTAGCTGCAGCATCCACAAAGACAGGCTAAATTACCTCACAGTTGGCACAGCAATAGCTCGTTGGAGAAAATGGCTGCTGCTCCTCCCCAGCTGAGCTCCTCGGAGCCCGCCAGGGATGATGGATCTGAGTGAATGAATGAATACGATAAAAGAACAGAAGAATAAACAGGTTGGACTGTTTACTGGGAACAAGAAGACGGTAGATAGGCAGATGAAGAAGGAATGGAGCAGATGCCATGATGGATAAATGTAGCAAAGACTAAATGAGAGCACCTGTGGCTCCAAGACCTTATTATGTATCTGTTTTTCTGTTTTTCCCTGCTAAAAAGGTCCACATGGTCCACTAAATTTAACACACTTTGTCAATCTGAAAATCTATTTTTGACATGCAATTAAGCAGATACTGTGCATGATGTAGCTTGATGTAACATGAAGTGACTAAGTCTGTTTTAACTATTAGTTCAGTTAGGATTTTCAGTGCTGATGTCATTCAATTTGCTCCTCTTAGGAAGTCTTTGGAGGATCTATGTTGAAGTTGTAATTTTAAAGATTAAAAGATTTCAGTCCTGGTTGTTAAATCTGCTAACACCAGTACAACAGCACACAATGTAGGCAAAATGTTTAAACCTAATACAGCAGCCAGAGCACAGTCAGGCAGTGAAAGTATACTATAGGGTGTATAAAGCCTAACTCTAGCAGTCTTTAAAGACAGCTAGCCCCACAAGTCAGAATACATACTGTATGGTTTCGTGTTAGCAATAACATAATACAATTCAATTTACAACTTTGGCGTAAACAGTAAACAGCTATTTTTTAGTGAGGCTAGATCACATGCAGGCAAAAGGAGCCCAGAATAAGCATCACTGGGCCACAGGTGGTAAAACACTTCAGATGGGAACACTACAAATTGTGCCCATTTGACATTTTTCTCCATTTCACATCTTTTTGTGATTTAAATCTCCATGACTACGGGCGAGGGGGAGTGGATCAAAGATAATTCAGTTCCATGTCACACCAGCATGTTCACTTCGATCAATCAGAACTATTTCACAACTGTACTATCAGAGAGCCAGGAATCTTAAATAGTACATATGAGCACCCTGTTTATATACGTGAGTGTGTGTCAATGTGCGTAAAATAAGGCTCCTTATGCTAAGTTTCTTTCCTTGATTGGAAAATGCCATAAGCATGGTAGGTTCAACTACCCACCTATTACTTTAACACTTGTCTGGATATCTGGGGCCTTTCTTTTGTCTACTTTTAGTTCTGACTCCGACACTCCTGAGCCCACCCAGGGAACCATTTAGGAGGTAGAAAGGCACAGAAAGACAAAGAAAATGCCTTCAAAAACCTCCACAGGGGGCCAGTCTCTGTCTTTCCGTTCTCTTCGTTTCTTTCTGCCTGCTTCCAAGATTTTTCTACCTGGTTGTCTTGGAGATACCGTCTGACCAATCAACAAGAGCAGCCTCATGTTTTACTGCATTTGCCCTCGCAGCTCAAACAGGTAAAGAGTAGACCTCCGCTGTGTCTCATGTTTCTCTCCCCCCTTAGTGGTCAGCTTTGATTCAGCCCTTGCTGGCTTCTTGTTCTACACTTCTAATTGGGCAGCAAGATCACTGATCACTTGACACAACTTTACACCATTTCTTTCTAATGAGACACACACTCTGTAGTGGCCAACAGCCAACAAATGGTAAACCACAGCGTGTGACTGAAAACATGAAAATACACTTGTACTGTACAAATGTAAGATAACTGAGTTTTCGCCCCTTAAAAGTTTAAGTTTGGAATTCTTGACATAAAGGTTACAAAGTTTGAAAGACCTAGCATGCAATACTGCACTGCATTAGCGTTTTTAATCGGGGGCCATAATATTAAAGCAAGGGAACAGATCAGTGTGCAGTTAAGTTGTATCAGAAACACTTCATTAGTTGTGCACATTAGAGGATTTTCAAATCTTAACCGATATTAAATACCACAGACAGAATTAATAAAATTTTTAATATTTTAATCTTAAGAACCCACACACCAGGTGATTCAATCAAGACAATTTCAGAGTCGTGGTTCTGTGAATCTCACAAAGATCAAACATGATTTCAGATATAAACAAACAGAGGCAGACCATCGTGATCAGCTAGTTGCACTTGTCTGTGCTATATTTTTAGCACACAAAAAAATAAATAAAACTGTGGATGTACCAATGAACTCGTGGCTAAGAAGAGGGCATCAGCATGGTTTATACATTTTATGGCGCAAGCGAATACACAACACATTGGTGACGCTTCCCGGTTAGCACGCTTTCATTGGCTGTTGCAAATTTCTCATCAGAGGTGCCCCGATTTCAAATGATAAAGATACTATTCGAAATCGGGATGTCTCCGATCCAGTCAGTGACCTTAAGTTTCTGGTTCACTTAAAAAACATTTCCTCTATAATTGGTCTGTATGGGGAATTTACACTTTTCAACAAACCAAAATGTCCAAAGCTTCACTAGCAACCTCCACACAATACTAAAGTATTCCATGGATGGGATGAACAGAATACTGACACTTTTGCTATTCTTAGGGACTACAGTAGGTGAGATGCAAAGAATATAAAGTTTGTTGTGAGGGTGGTACTCCAGAATGCCATTGGGGCACTGAATTCCAAGGACATTCTAGATGTCAGCAAATAAAGAGCTTTCACTGACATTATTTTGGCCCATAATACAATTTTTGTATAACCTGAATTATCCAGTAAATTGTTCTTGGCAAAGCCACCAGACACCCTTGACAAAAGTAGTAATTTTAGCTCTCTAGTCTACTGCTGACCAGAGAGGCCGTTAATAATGAAGGTTTAAAGCACTTCTGCATTGACTTCACTTTTCAGACCCGGAAGTTCCCCCTTGGTTTCAGCAAATCAGGGCGAAAGCCAGCTTGGTGCAGTGTTTGCACTAACTTAACCCTTTTCTTACAGACTAACGTTAAGCTTTGTTGATAAGAAATATGTGGTTGGCAAAGGTTGAATTTATCAACTGACTCCGCTTGTCACATTTCATTTCTCTGATTGTTTGTAGGTCTATCCAATTGCATCCAGTGAGATTTTGGTCTGTGTCTGTTGATAATGTCCCTTGGAAATCAAAAATGAACTGAGAGGTTCAGGATATCAGGCTTGCAGACTCCGCCACTAAGAATTGCTATATAAAGAGGTAATTACCTAATGTAAATTCATTGACTAGGTATTGCTGTAAAAATGTCTGACCGTAAATAGTAAATAAATAGTATCAAAAAGGGGGTAACTTCTTATTAACTAAAGCTGTATTACTTAAAATGTCAGCTTGATTCAGCCTATTGTTACTGAAATGTTACTTCAACTGCACTTCTTTAAAAAGATCCCCGAGTTACATTCAAAATGACGCATCTATCAACCACAGGGGGGCAGAAAACAAGCCTTGAGTGGCTACTCGGTCAGATATACAACAGAATAGGCACCCAACAGCCGGCTGAGAGGACTCATTGCATCAAGTTGTTGTTGTTTAATTTAAGAAAAAATTAAAGAAGACGTCAACAATGTTATCCGACAATGGGACTCTGCATTGGTATGTAATTTGAATTTCATGATGGAGAGGAGGACTCTATCATAATGAAAACAATTTTATAGATGAGAGAGAGAGAATGCAAAATATTAAATGTGATTACTGAAATATGCTTGCCACAAATAGTGTCAATAATGGGTTTGATCTAAAAGCTCTTAACAATGATTACCTACCATCTAAGAGTGAAAATCTTCCTCATGGAGAGGGGCAGGCAAACAGATAACTGGACGTCATTATGTTAACAGGTCACACAGTGGACAACTCCCGCTACTGAAATGAAGCCAAATGAACTTACCAGATTAAGTTATATTGAACCACAACCAATCTTTGTAATTCAAACATCATGTTAATACTACAGGATTATTTAATCAAAAGCAATTCATGATGTAACTGTGTTCATGGTAAACACTGCACATTTTATATTGCAAAGAAGGCAGAAGCTTTGCCTCATTTCACTCCCTATTTGCTACCGTGTCCTACAGTATATTCACTTTGTGCCATTTACTGTAGTTTGAGCTACTGAATTCTAAATGGAAAATGTGTGCACTATGTGGTGCCCTCAAAAAAATCCCACAAAGGGGTGAAAATGCAGTGTGAAAAACATTCATCTACTTTTTGATATAAATCCCACAATTGAATTCTTTGCAATTGATCCACAGCTGCATCATTTGTTCAGTGTAGGCTTCCTCCGGCTATACTGGGAACTTGGGAACATAGGCGATTGATGGTTTTCTGGGAAGACATACACCAGAGTGACCGTTCTCCCGCTGCTAAAAAGCCTATGAGGAAATGTTGGTTTGCACTTTTGGATGGATGGATATTCGTGGTGGTTGTGACTGTCAAGCTAAACAACAAAAAAAGTATGAAAAGCAGTGACAGCCGTTTAAAAACACAAGTGAACATTGGCATTGACTCTTTTATTTTGATATATTTCTTTATGTTTTTGTGATCTGCTTCTCTGCAGCCTGCAGTGTCCTTTCAGGGCCTTCCTCAGGCTCAAGCTCATCAAGATGAGGCAGTTTTCCAGGGCACAAACTTGACCAACTGAGGGGGAGGATGACACGATTTACAAGACACTCTGCTGCCTCGAGGCAAACAAGGTACGTAGAGGGAAAATCAAAAGTTAGATTTCCTTTCTTTCTTTCCTCACTTTTCATCCTTATCTCTATTTAACACCCTTTCCCTCCCTCCCTTCTTCCCCTCTGCCCAGCTTACTGTGTCTCTAACTCTTACTTGGTATTTTACACCTCAAATGGTGCAGAGACAGACTCACAGTTCACTTCATCTACTCCGCTTCCCGACAGGAGAGACAGTTATGTGCCCTCACGACACACGTTTATGAAAGCGTACTTGCGTGAAACTTACATACGCACACACACACACACACACACACAAACACACTCTGACAAACACAGAGATGTGCATGGCTATGTGAAAAGCATTTCACACACACAAATGCTCAGTGTTAGGCTACATAGTGCCACTCAGCGTGTCGCACACATGCATGCTTTCAGCACACACACACACACACACACACACACACACACACACACACACACACACACACAGATGAGTCATTTATATGGGCAGTCAAATGGACTACCGAGTGCTGCTTCACCTCCCATAAAGCTACCATAAACCCTCTCCACCTCTGACAGTTGACTGATTGGTGTTATAACAAGGCAGGTATGTGTGTGAATGTGGTCCCGTATGTGTGTGTATATGCACTGAGGTGGACAAACGACTCATATATAAAGAAATAAAGATGTTCTATAGTGGAATTACACTGGCAGTAATAGTAAGTAATGCCAGTGTGTTGCGTATTGCTATATTTATTGATCTAAAATGAACATGTTCAGCTCTAGTGAGCCATATCAATAATGACAGGTGGTCACAGACATGTGTCTTACATCTGTTGTGTTGCTGGCTTTTGCTGTCACACCATTTTCTACAGACTTTTCCTCACCCTAATCAGAATGTCCACACCAAAACCTATCTCAATTTTTCTCATTTATTTCTGTTCAGGCAAAGATCCTGGTTTGGGTTTATTAAGGTTAGGGGACATTTGTTATCATGTTTAGAATAATAAACACGTGGTGGTAATGATTAAAAAAAAAACGTTTGATTGGAAATAGGAAACGGAGAGTAGTCTAGGAAGAAATAAGATGCTTTCTTCATCCATCCGTCCACCCCAATCTGGATGTATTAAGGAGAACTGGATAGCGTGTTTAAAGATGGGGCCATATCCATTCCTATGACAGTTGCTCACTGCGCCCATATTTGGGCCCATAGAGCAGGAGGCACAGAATTCTTCAGTTGAGCCGTTTGAGAGGGTGTCTGAGATTTTGACTGGCCGAGCCGCCTGATGCAACTCTAGACTTGCTCCCATCCTAGCAACATCCGCTAAAGGTCAACGTCATTGTTTTGAGGCACATGCTGAAACGACCGTGTCAAAGCACTGTCTCCCCATGCCTACAGATTAAGTTTGTGTAATTTGTCCCTCTGCCAGATCCTGTCGATTAATATGTCCATACATCGTACAAGAGACTTACCGTTTGTGTCTGTTTACTGTTATTGTCCCACGGTTTTCAAGAACCAAAAAGTCCTTCACACATACAAATTTTATATTCTTTAGCCCACTACAAATGGAACAAAGCTCCCTCTAGTTCATACTCTCTCTCCTTTGCCCATATTTTTAAATTAGTACACTGCCTCCCTCTCACTCTCTCTTGCTGCCTCACACTCACACGCACACAGGAACACACTCAGAACGGCCCACAGCAGTTGCAGTGCTCCCTGGTGTGGACAGCTCCATCCATTGTGTGTGAGTAATGTCCAAGGTCACTGTGTACTCAGAGGGTGATCATAAAAACCATACTGCTGCTAACCACAGGCCCAACCACTGAATTAGACAGATGCTGGGCGAGACAGGAGAGAAGAAAAAATAGGAGAGGAGGAAGTCAGTGCAGAGTGTGTGTGTGTGTGCTGGGTGCTAAGAGAAAGAAGAGGGAAGGGAGAGGGCAGAGGAGCAGGAGAGGAGGAGGGAGGAAGGGGAAGGAGGGAGGTAAAGCAGGAGCAGAGGGGAATAGGTGAGTAGGGGTGGAGAGGAAAGAGCTGGAGAAGTGGTGGGTGGGAATGAGTGAAGTATAAATGAATCCACGGCTGTCTCTCTCTTTCTCTGATCAGTCAGATCACAGAGGGCGACAGCAGAGTTCGCACTCCCTTCGTCACTCCTAATTTCCCTCTCGCTGGCTACTGGCCATCTTGTGGGAACTTGTGTGTCTGTTGCTGTCATAGGCCACATCTGGGGACAAAATCTTGACTCTCACACCAGTTGAAGCGAGACGGCTTGTCAAACCAGAGTCTGTGTCCCAAATCTGATTTCACTGCACTTCCCCTCAGCACAATGTAAGACGGTTTGTGTCTTAATTGGGGTTATAGTAAGGGTCAGGCTAAGCCCTCTGGGGATGAAAGGAAGTCAGTGCAATGTTTGCTAAACTGTGTGTGAATGTACCATCTCAGTGGACACTAATGCGGATCCATTTGAAAACACAGCTTAGTCTGCTTTTAGATCGCCTTTTAAAAGTACCAAAATAACCTGAAAACTGTTAAATCTCTCTCCCTGTTGCTTCTCTTTCCTTTGGCAGACAACATAATTGTGAATTACAGCTACCATCCAGTGAATAGTGGGAGCTGATGGACAGACCACTTTTACAGACAAAAGACTGGTAACTCCAATGAGGCTAAATCTTCACCTTCACCTCTGATACCCACATAACTATTTGTCTCTGCTGTATGAGTGTAAAACAGTGATTTCATTGAGAGTCATAGATATTATCTGTTAAAAGGAGTAACTTGACATTTTGGGAAATATGCTTTTTCAGTTTCTTGCCGAGTTAGACAAGAAGATCATTACCACTCTCATGTCTGTCGAGTAAATATAAGGCTAAAGCCAGCAGCTTAACTTGTCACTGCTATCAGCTAAGGAATAGTCTAACAGATAACCGACCAAAAAACTGCAACTTTTCACTTCAGCTTTTGTACATAAATAAACACAATACAATGTGCTATGAACAAGGTAACATGTTTATTAATGAGCTTTAGAGGTGCTATTAGGCAAATTTTGTTACCATCAGACAGGCCACCTGTTTCCTCCTGTTTCCAGTCTAGGCTAAGCTAACCCGCTGCTGGCTGTAGCCTGATGTTTACTGTAAGGAGTGGTAAAAATCTTCTTATCTAAGGCCAGGTAAGAAAGAAAATAAGAGCATTTTTTCCAAAATGTGACACTATTCCTGTAACCAAGGCGAAGAGTCCCTCATTTACAGTTTTATTCCTTTGGTAGGACTCATTGTTGAAAATATTTGGCCTGTTATGTGAAAAGGTGACACAAAAAACAAAACTGTATTACAAACAACAAATGTATGCTCCAAATTGTGTTAGGCTCTCAGAACTGATGGCATAATGTCTAAGAAACATGTGAAGGAATAATTTCTAGGTATTGTGAAGCAAGTTTCCCCAGATTCATGAAAGGATCAATTGTAATGCCATGCCCCCTTAGTTGCGTTATGTGTTCCGTTTCCTCGTCTGTTACCACTTCCTGTTTTGTCTTGGTTACTCATCTTTTGTCTTGTTTCAGGTCTTTGTCTGCTTTCCCTCCATGTGTGATTACCTGTCCCCACCCTAATGTGCTTAACCTGTGTCTCATTGTCTCCCCTCCCATAGTATATATAAGCCTTTTCCCTAGTGATATGTCCCATGTAGCCTGTGAGTTTTGAACTTTACCTTGTCTAGCTACCCCGATTTTTGCTTTGTGTTTTTGGGACCTTCTATATATATCCTGTAATAAATCTACTGCTTGTTTTACCTGGAGTTGTGCTCTGTGAGTCCATTTCTGCTGTGAGTCTGATATCAATTGCTGTGCTAAAGTAAGCTAAAGGTGACAGCCAGGGACTCTTCAAAACTGTAGGTTAGACTCTGCCTCTCCTATGCCCGCTTTTTGACTGACTGACGCAGCTGAGTTGATAATGATGCACTGTTATACATTTCTTTGGTAACCCAACGTTGAGATTATTTTTAGTTGAAGATTTATTTGAACAAAAATCCAATAGACTTCACAAAGTTATAAAAGGGTGAGCAGAAGCCTTATTTTGGACACTTAGGGAATCTCTGTAGATATAGGAAGGATAAACATCCTCAGAAAGAGGCATCTTGCAGATTTGGTGTTGGCATGTGTTTACACATTCACACATATGCTGGCACCATATCCTCGGTCGAGCCTAATTAAACCATGCTATGTAAGTCTTCATCAGTCTCCAAAACTTCTTTGTCACACCTGAATCTGGCTCACAATATTTTCTTTAATAAAACAAAACTGAAAATAAAATGAACAAACTCTTACGGGCAGTCTATATACTGCTTCATATTTTGCCTTTTTCTCAATGCTGTAGGTTTCTATTCATATAAACCTGCTGACCCTGAACAGAGACCTTGAATTAAAAAGCTTTGTGTCAAATTCAACCTTGAAAGCGAGAGTTTGTTCTAATCCTCAAGGTTTAAAGCAGTTTGACATATTTTATTTACTGTAATTAAAGGTCCACCAAATAGCTTAGCTGATAAAGACCATGAGATGTGACTGAAATCGAAAAAAAACAAGTTAGTAAGTGGACACAAGAAAGGCATGAAAGGGGGTGATGTACCCAACTGGTACGCTCATCTCTACAGAGCTTTATAGCAACTTCCATCTCATTGTGTTGTTTTTTTCTGCCAGCAACTTCACTGTGGTTTAATCTCACCGCTCGCATAGCGGCATTTATGCTTTCACCAAAAACACTCCTAGAAACTCCAAAGTACCTGCTCAGCACCACACCGACACTTAGCAACTAGCTTAGAGGAGCATTTAGCAGCAGAAGCTGATCTGACAAGCAGTGGCACTAACAACATTAATGAATTTTGAGTATGTCGGAACATAACTGATTCTTACTTCCAACATGACTCTGGAACAAGCTGTTTGCACATTCATAGATATTCTCATTCTACATTCAGTTTTACATGCTGCAGCGTGTGCCTTTGCACATGAATTCATACTGATTTTGGAGTCAAATGTTTTGTGCCGCTGCATATTTTCACACTTGCAGTGAGCCTACAAAGCAGCAACATGACTCACCGGTAAACCAGGTTTTCTATGTGATATTAGTGTGAAAAGAGACCTGGGTGCAGAGAATCAGAAATCATTAAAAGGGAAGTGAATTTATTAGACGTTTTGAGCAATGCTTTTGTAGTCTTGGAACACAAGATAGCAGCAATGTAAGGAGGCATACTACTTTATGAACGACTGTTGTCTTACAGCTGTATTATGTAATTGGCCATATTGGCATTCAAAATGATAGATCACAGAGAGTTGGAGATGACAGAGAGTTGGATTCATGTCTGTGACAATCAAACATCAGCATTTTCACATGTGGACAAAGCCTTGAAGAGTGTGTGTGCTTGTTTATCTCATCCCACAATTCCTTACTCCCTTTAAAATAGGTATTTACTGTTTATATATTTTTCACTGGGTGTTCCCTACCCTAGAAGGTTTTTGCCAGAGTGACAGCATTTTTCTAAAAGTGTGTGTGATTGTGCATGAGTCCATGTGTGTGGCCTGCTTCCATTCAGTTCCCCATGCACCTACGTAATTAGTGTGTTCTTGGTAATGTAGTCTAATGGCTTCACAGGAACACTCTGAAATGCTGATGAACATCTGTTTGGCAGAAAACTCAGCACACGCATCTCACATTCCCTGACAGAAACATACACTTCACACAGTCTACCATCCAATCAACAGTGTGTGTACTTAAATGTATGTAAGGGATGTTAATGTTATGTACCTAAAATAATGAATCTAGCCCAAAAAACATAAACACCTGTAATTACAGAAACATCTTTGCACAACATTCTGCTTCACATAGCGGCATTAATTAGCATTTTAGACAGTTCTGTGGCTCATACACACACACACACACACACGTACTAGACAAAATCCTTCCAGTATGTTTGTCTTTGTAGTAAAGACGAAAAGACAAACCCCTCTTTTAACACACAAACAAACCAACCTGCTGAATTTACAACAGGTCAATGACAACATGGAGTACCATTTAGATGAGAGCAGGTGGCTTGTCAGTATCTGTGTGTACGTGTTCGTGTGTGTGTGTGTGTGTGTGTGTGTGTGTCTGTTTATATACGTGTGTTAGCGCTGTACAGTTTGCTGCCCCCACCAAGGTCACAGAATGTCTCAGTGCACCCTGGGAGAAGGAGCAGGCCTGTATGTGTGTGTGTGTGTGTGTGTGTGTGTTCACCCTCGCCAGCTGGCAGAGACCCAACTCGCTATCAGTGTCGCCCCTTCTCCTGCAGACAGATCTACTGACTAGTTAAGAAGGTAAGCAGAGAATCTGACTCCTCTCTCTCTCTTGCCTCTCATCCTCCTTCTCATCTTTGTCTTGTTTCCATCACTCTCTCTTCTTGTCCTCCTGTCATTCTCTTAAATGTCAGAGAGGAACGAGAGTGAAAAGTGTGTATGTGTGAGCGGTCAGTATTGCATGTTGGCATTGGCCATTGTCGGGTCTAAAATCCAACAGTTTGTAGGCCTGTAACCTGAGGCACATCTACAGTAGCACTTTAACATACATTTACTATGACACTGTAAGACTGACAATTATTTATTTTCCCTCCTTATACTCAGACTGCAGGGTGGACAGATGAAGGGACGGTGGGATGGATTGATGAAGGGGAAGAAAGATGCCAAGAGAGGGAACCATGTGACGACGGCGGCTCAAACAAGCTGCCTAATTGGGCACAAGAGGCCTCACAAGTTTGGTGGCGGAACACTTCAAAAACACTTTTCTAATATAAACACATCCAGGAGAGGCAAATAACGGGGGGCGGATAATTACACACGATTGCAAACACACACGCACACACATACAAATGCAAAGCAGAGACAGGGACATGATGGAGTCATAAACTTGGATAATGAATTCTGTCAGAAACACACAAAGCGGCACACACAGGCCTATTAACACAGTGCAAAGACTGTTGCAAACCAAGGAGATGGATGGTTTGAGTCTTCCAATGACACATGCACATGTGTTAGCATCCGGCGCGCACACACACACATAGAGACACATACACGCTTAATTTAATAGCAGTCCCTCAGATCTCAAAGCAGTTGCATTATTTAACAGCAGGACTAGGATAGCCTCCAGTATGTGTATGTGTGTGTATGTCAGTGTGACTCTCCGTTTTCAGCTATAAATACACCTGCATCTGAGAATCCCCCTGTTCTCTCACTGTTTTCCTCTGTCTCTCCTCTCCTTTCCTCTCTGTCTCTCTCCATCTGCACCGGAACTGTTGTACTCCACAGTGATTCATCTACCATTTGAATATTTCCCAACTTCCAGCTAAATGGTACCTGGCATGAAAGTAAAATTCAGTATTATAGGATATTACACGGAGGGGAAATCCGAGTGTCACCGCCTGCGCTTTTTATTCAAAACCTGCCATCATAGTGAAATGTATGGTTTTCTCACACAAGGAGGGGTGTGATTTCACCTGTGTTTCCTGTGAAATTCAGCATTGCAAATGACAAAGTGGCTTTAAGAAGCAAAACTATAAATGTCTCTGATGGGTTTCTATGGTAGACAGCAAAACCAAATTTTTTATTTACTTTTTTAAATGATACTGAAAGTTATACTCAGGTATGTGATTTTTCATATTAATGGTAATTTTTAGAAAAAAAAGATCATTACACTTACAGGCAAATATGAGTACAATTAAAAAAAAAATTTCAGTGCTAACCCCTGCCCTACTGCAAAATGAACTGTCACACCTATAGTGTGACATCACTGCCAGTCGTCCTTACAGTACATGGACACTGCTACATAAAACGTCAGGGATTAACCAGAGTCATTATGATTCATCCTCTGGGCACCATTGATAACTCAAAACAACAAATTTCATGGCAACCCATCCAATAGATGTCCAGACAATTTACTAACAAACAAAAATGTCAACCTTATGGTGGCTCTAGAGGAAAGGTCAGGGGATCGCCAAAGTCCATAGCCTTCATCCTCTGAAGAAACAAATGCCATGAAACAAAACTGATGAGCTTGGAACTTCCTTCCATTTTCCCTTATTCCCTAATAAATATGAATTACAATCACAAAGATACCAGTGGAACACAGCCAGTTCAGTTCAAGTTAATTATAGTATTCATAAAGTTTTGAGGCTCTTACTCTGTTTTGTATAATGCTGTTTAGTAAATATTTTTCAGACTCTGTTTAGTATGTCTATGTTTGTATTAGGGCTGACCCCTAATAGTCAAAGATTCGATGCTGTGATGGGCGGAGCCTGATTCGACTGTCAATCTCACAGTCGAAGCTTTGCAGCAAAACAAGGATCATGCCATTTTGGCGATATGGGGGTGCTAAATTTTGATTTTACATAGAACTACCAGTTTTCTCTAGTGATGTGCGGCTCAATCCTAAAGTATCTATATTTCTAATACCAACGTTTCCTGCTCTAGGATCGATACACATATAAAAGGATCGATATCTAAACTCAGTCATTTGGAGTGAGTGTGTGTTTTATTATAAGTATCTTACTGTCAACAGGATGGTCTAATTATACTCGGTTATACTTTTCCTTCCGCCTGTGAAAGTCATGCTTGCGCTACGGCTCTGTGACGGAGCTTCTTTGAATTGAACCACTGCAGCCCTTTACATTTTCCGCGATTGAATATTGACTCTAGCTGATTGTAAAAACAGTCACGTCTGGCTGTGAAGGTAATAATGTTGCTCTAATGTGTGCAAAGACAGTGAAATACTTTGGCAATACCGCAAACTTCACTAAAAACATCTGATATTACGTCTGTCACAATAATAGGATGATGTTATGAAGCAGCAGTTCTGAGCAGGATATTTTTATTATAATTAAAGATTATGACAGTAGTTTGATGTCTTGTCATTATGCGGCTATTATTTTGAATTGGTAAGGCTACAGCCCACTCCTTGTTTTTCTCAAAAATACCTGGCAATACCAGCCTGGGTATTACTTGGTATTGGATCGGATGTGGTATCACACATTAAGTTAATATACAGCCTATTACAATATACATGTCAGTGTTTAATGCTGTAAATAAACATGTAAAAATAATAAAACTTTCAATAAATGTTTTTGAAGTGCGTGAATAAATCCAAAATTGTAACCCTAACCCTGGGTCGTCAGTGCGTGCACGTGTGCAGTGGCAGTGGAGGAACACTTGCTGAAGAGACGGAGCCCCAGCTTCACTGGTGATGTGTCAAGTTGTCCGCACCTCGCAGAACTTTCGGATAATTTACCACCGTTTATGTGAACCACATAAAGAATATTTTATCGTTTTTAAATCGCCTGCTACTTGAAATAGACCTGCGAGGAACCGCGACGTGCATGCAGTTGTCGGCAGCAGGAATGCACGTAAAACTCTGCACAAGACCGGTGAATGGCAGGCGAGAGAGAGAGAGCGCCTCAGTTTAGCTGGAAATTTACAGTGTAAGGCCTAGTCCACACGGACATGGGTATTTTTATACCAGAGTTTTTTCATCCTTCGTTTAAAAAAAATCTCCGTCCACATGAAAATGCAAACACAAGTTATCAAGCGCTGTCAAGAGCATGCCAAACCACCTGGCTGCGATACGGCCATAACCGTAAAGCCACGTTGGCCAGTCAGAGCTTAATAAAATTGTAAACAAAGCAGGCAGTGGCACACAATCTGACATCAAACACAGCGGATAACCGCGCTGTTGCAAGTCAAAAACCCCGGTTTTATTGTCCACACGACAGCACTGCAACCGGCGTTTCTGAAAATCCTCACCCTGGCAGGGATTTTCAAATGTTCGGTTTCAGTGACCTGACACTGCGTTTCCGTGTGGATGAATGGCTGAACCACGCAAAAAAAGTCACGGTTATGGAAAAATACCCGTGTTCGTGTAGACAGGGCCTAAATTGAATAAAAAGAGACTGCAGCTCTACAGCTTCTCAAGATTAAAGCAGAGCTACCGTGTATACCACCCCCCCGCACTCGCCGCACAGAAAAAAACACACATGATTTGACTATTAGTCGACTATAAGCAGCACAATTCTAATTTGACTAGGGGACAGCCCTAGTTTGTATGTTTTTATACTATTCAAAAAATCTGAGGGAACCTTGCATCAGCATTGGTTACAGAGCAAGGAGTCAAATGGGACGCAGGCAATCTCACTAATAAGACTTTACCCAATCCTAAATCTGAAAAAATAAAATGCTGCCACTGACCTTCAAACATGGATTGCATTTTCATTTCAGTTCATCTTGATTTCAGTTCAGTTCAGAGAAACTTCATGACATGGGAGGCAATTAATGGCAAGCAGCAGACAGACATACATGAGACCAAGAAGGACTGTACACACTAACAACTTATGAGTGGATATCGATATATTTCCCTTTGAAGCTAGAGAGTGCAGCTGGAGAAATGTTCAGCTCAGCTAATGGACAGAGTCGCTGGCCATCAAAAGACAAGCTTGCATTTCACTCTTTTTTCCATGGCACAAATGGAAAGATTTTAATTCAGAGAAACTATTCCACCACACCGCTTCAACCAAAATGGGGGGGAAGCTGATCACTGCTATCCAAGTTCACATTTCTTTGTAACATTGTTTTGGAGGTTAAAAGGGAATAAATGGGGGGTGGGGTGGGGGGATTATTACAAATTCTAACTAATACTTCTTCTTGCAATATCAATCTGTGAATTATTCTATTGGTTACAGGATTGCACACATTCAGTGAATATATAAGACCCACAATGGTCCGTGGGTCTAAAACCTAATGAAAGTATTTCATAGTTAATGCAGGTATAAAAACTACACCTTCCACTATATTTCCTTCATGACATATATTTAGGATCCTTAAAATGCATTTTAACTAAATTACATGACAGCAGTAATATAATCACATAATTAAAGCTTGTTATCATAGTTATCTGGTGGTATAGACATGCCATGGTGTCAGCCAGCTCTGTACTCTATTGGCGCAACATGCCATACGACTGGAGCTATATGCACTGTTTTCAGAAACTTCAGGGACTGCCAGGTGGGCTGCTTCTGGATATCAGAGCTTTTCTGCCTATTGCCAAGAATGAGCCAGAACACCAGTTTGGTAAGTTCTATGAACAATCTCATTGTTTCAGTTACCACCCAGAACTCATAGGCGAGGGTTCACCTACCAATTCACCAACAGTTTAGATCTTCAACCCTGCCTCCTTGAAATTATGTCTTTGTCTATGCTACAATACTAATTTATTTTGCAAAATACATTTTGTGGGAAAAGTAGTCACTGCCTGAATTATGTTTAGCTGAAACATTTTTTTGACTGTGAAGAAGTGCTGTTTTTTTACTGCATACATTTATAGGGAGGTGGATGGGGTGGATCGTGGTTGTAGTTTCATACACATTTGCATTCAGAGTCAAGTGTCAAAAGAAGAGCTTTGGTTAAGATTAGGGAAATACCATGACTACGTTCAAATGTTAATAAATTAGTGACGACCAGTCTCATGGTTTTGTTAATTCAATTAAATAAAATTTTATTTATATCGCCAAATCACCAAAACAGTTCAATTCATTTCAATTCAATTTTATTTATATAGCGCCAAATCACAACAATAGTTATCTCACAGCGCTTTTCATAAAAGAGCAGGTCTAGACTGTACTCTGTGATGTTATTTACAGAAGCCCAACAATTCCCACCAAGAGCAGCACTAGGCGACAGAGGCAAGGAAAAACTTCCTTTTAAGAGGCAGAAAC
>NC_060153.1:26992996-27025526 GCF_021292245.1 Micropterus dolomieu
CCCCCGCACTCGCCGCACAGAAAAAAACACACATGATTTGACTATTAGTCGACTATAAGCAGCACAATTCTAATTTGACTAGGGGACAGCCCTAGTTTGTATGTTTTTATACTATTCAAAAAATCTGAGGGAACCTTGCATCAGCATTGGTTACAGAGCAAGGAGTCAAATGGGACGCAGGCAATCTCACTAATAAGACTTTACCCAATCCTAAATCTGAAAAAATAAAATGCTGCCACTGACCTTCAAACATGGATTGCATTTTCATTTCAGTTCATCTTGATTTCAGTTCAGTTCAGAGAAACTTCATGACATGGGAGGCAATTAATGGCAAGCAGCAGACAGACATACATGAGACCAAGAAGGACTGTACACACTAACAACTTATGAGTGGATATCGATATATTTCCCTTTGAAGCTAGAGAGTGCAGCTGGAGAAATGTTCAGCTCAGCTAATGGACAGAGTCGCTGGCCATCAAAAGACAAGCTTGCATTTCACTCTTTTTTCCATGGCACAAATGGAAAGATTTTAATTCAGAGAAACTATTCCACCACACCGCTTCAACCAAAATGGGGGGGAAGCTGATCACTGCTATCCAAGTTCACATTTCTTTGTAACATTGTTTTGGAGGTTAAAAGGGAATAAATGGGGGGTGGGGTGGGGGGATTATTACAAATTCTAACTAATACTTCTTCTTGCAATATCAATCTGTGAATTATTCTATTGGTTACAGGATTGCACACATTCAGTGAATATATAAGACCCACAATGGTCCGTGGGTCTAAAACCTAATGAAAGTATTTCATAGTTAATGCAGGTATAAAAACTACACCTTCCACTATATTTCCTTCATGACATATATTTAGGATCCTTAAAATGCATTTTAACTAAATTACATGACAGCAGTAATATAATCACATAATTAAAGCTTGTTATCATAGTTATCTGGTGGTATAGACATGCCATGGTGTCAGCCAGCTCTGTACTCTATTGGCGCAACATGCCATACGACTGGAGCTATATGCACTGTTTTCAGAAACTTCAGGGACTGCCAGGTGGGCTGCTTCTGGATATCAGAGCTTTTCTGCCTATTGCCAAGAATGAGCCAGAACACCAGTTTGGTAAGTTCTATGAACAATCTCATTGTTTCAGTTACCACCCAGAACTCATAGGCGAGGGTTCACCTACCAATTCACCAACAGTTTAGATCTTCAACCCTGCCTCCTTGAAATTATGTCTTTGTCTATGCTACAATACTAATTTATTTTGCAAAATACATTTTGTGGGAAAAGTAGTCACTGCCTGAATTATGTTTAGCTGAAACATTTTTTTGACTGTGAAGAAGTGCTGTTTTTTTACTGCATACATTTATAGGGAGGTGGATGGGGTGGATCGTGGTTGTAGTTTCATACACATTTGCATTCAGAGTCAAGTGTCAAAAGAAGAGCTTTGGTTAAGATTAGGGAAATACCATGACTACGTTCAAATGTTAATAAATTAGTGACGACCAGTCTCATGGTTTTGTTAATTCAATTAAATAAAATTTTATTTATATCGCCAAATCACCAAAACAGTTCAATTCATTTCAATTCAATTTTATTTATATAGCGCCAAATCACAACAATAGTTATCTCACAGCGCTTTTCATAAAAGAGCAGGTCTAGACTGTACTCTGTGATGTTATTTACAGAAGCCCAACAATTCCCACCAAGAGCAGCACTAGGCGACAGAGGCAAGGAAAAACTTCCTTTTAAGAGGCAGAAACCTCAAGCAGAGTTATGGCTCAGGGTGGGCGGCCATTTGCCTCTACTGGTTGCGGTGAAGGAGAGACAGAAAGATAGAGGATGTATATATAATGTGAACAGGATTGGTCCCAACACAGATCCTTGTGGAACGCCATGACTAACTTTGGCGTGCGTGGAGGATTCATTGTTAGCATGTACAAACTGGAACAAGCTTAGAGCGTTTCCTTTAATGCCAATTAAATTTCTTAAAGTCTCTGTATTAGGATATGATGGTCAGTGGTATATGTAGTGCTAAGATCTAATAAAACCAGTACAGAGACAAGTCCTTTGTCTGATGCAATTAGGAGGTCATTAGTAATTTTCACCAGTGCTGTCTGTGTGTCTCTGTTAATAAAGACAGATTGATCATATTTAGTAAAGAAGTGCTGTCCTGATGGGGTCTAGGAGGCAGGTTGATGGTTTAGATGAAGAAATTTCTAAGGTTCCTAAGTTTAGAGATAAGTTGGTGCCAGTTGAGGGCAGGTCTTGGTGAATTTTGTTTCTAATAGTTAGAATTTTATCATTAAAGAAGCTCATGAAGTCGTAACTACTGAGAGCTATGGGAATATGGCTCAATAGAGCTGTGACTCTCTGTCAGCCTGGCTACAGTGCTGAAAAGAAACCTGGTGTTGTTCCTATTTTCTTATATTAATGATGAGTAGTACGCTGCTCTGGCATTACGGAGGGCCTTCCTGTAAATTTTAAGACCATCTTGCCAAATTAAACGAGAATTTTCAGTTTGGTGGAACGCCATTCCTCTCAAGTTTCCACGATATTTGCTTTAATTTGCGAGTTTCAGTATTATACCATGGAGCTAACTGTTTTTGTTTTATTATCTTCTTTTTTATAGAGGCAACAGGGTCAAGTGTCATTCGAGCGGGCCTGCAGCACTATCAACAAGATGATCAATTTGGGAGGGAGTGAAATTAGCATAGGAGTCCTCTGTTACTTTGTGACCTGTTAATGAATTTAGAGCTGATGGAATCACATCCTTAAATTTAGCTACAGCACTATCAGACAGACATCTTGTATAGAAGTTTTTGCCTAATGGTGTGTAGTTACAAACTCAAAGTTTAGTTATCAAAAAAGTTATCAAACAGTGGTCAGATAAAGAGGGATTCTGAGGGAACACTATTAAATGTTCAATTTCAATACCATATACCAAAACAAGGTCGAGGGTGTTGGTTCATGAACACTCTGAGAGAAGCCAATGGAATCTAACAGAGAGATAAACGCAGTACTAAAGCTGTCATTCTCAACATCCACATGAATACTATATATTATCCCCTACAATAATAACTTTGTCCGTTTTAAGGACTAAAGTTGACAAAAACTCTGCAAATTCAGATATGAATTCAGAGTACGGACCAGGTGCTCGGTAAACTATAACAAATAGAATTGGTTGCATTGATTTCCAACTTGGGTGTGAAAGACCAAGAACAAGGCTTTCAAATGAGTTATAGTTTAGTTTAGGTTTAGAGCTGATTAGTAGGCTAGAGTCGAAGATAGCTGCAACTCCACCTCCTCGGCCTGTGCCTTAGGGAATGTGAGTATTAATATGGAGGAGTGGATTCATTTAGGCTAACATATTCCACATTCCCAGCCAGGTTTCAGTAAAACAAAATAAATCAATATTATAATCTGATGATAATCCATTTACTAGTACACCTTTAGAAGAGAGAGATCTGATGTTTAAGGGTCCACATTTAATTATCCAATTCTTTTGCACTACTGCACTTGTGGTTTTAATTTTTATGAGGTTTGCACAGCTCCTCTTCTGTTTACCTTTGATTTAAATAATTTCAATAGTCGAGGGGTTGACACTGTCATTATGGGGTTTTTGCTAGATAACTACTGAAATGGGGGAGCAGATTAGTGTGTTAGGTTGCGACTCTACCTCCTGGTCTCAACTCTGAATTGTCATGAATTTGGTCCACTAATAAACTTGGCCAGATTTGTAGATATGAGAGCTGCTCTATCCTAAGTGGGATGAATGAGTCTCTGAATCAGACCAGGTCCTCTGGCCAGGTTAAACTGCCCTTATCACAGGTCACCCCTTGATGAAACCCACAGTAAAGAGTACATCATCAGCAAAGACCAAAGATGCAACACAGACACCACCAAACTGGACACTCTGTATGACTTGAATGCACTTGGAAACTCTGTGCATTAACATCACAAACAGAATATGTGACAAAGCATGGACCACAGCATTAGCAAATCATTCCAGGTTCTCTTACTTCCAACTAGGTACATGAAAATGAAATGAAATAGGCATATCATGGCTACATTCTACCCTTCATCAGATGGAAATGTCCTGTGTCATGAAGCACACATCATCTCAAAATGGTTCCAGGAACATGACAGCTACTTTATTTACTCTATGAACTTGTGCACAGTTTTCAGACCATAATCAAATGTACATGGGTTTTGGAATGAGGTATAATGGGACTTTCACATAAGGTTTTATAAATCATCAAAATGAGATACTGTGTGACCAGCATCTGTTACCAGCGTCTTGTTTAATCTTTGCCCAGATGGTTTCAGGCTCTCCTGGAGGAAAAAACGAGTTGTACTGGGCACCAACAAGGTGTACCTACTGAAATGGACATTGAGTGCACATGAATCGATGCTGATGGTACTGTTGAACATGATGCTCAAGTCACAGCGTCCTTAAATCACCTGCTTCACACTCATACGAGAACACACACAGGCCATCAGAACAAAAATGCATTTAAGGCACTTGCTGATATTGATTTTTGTTTACTGGTAAAAAAAAACAAAAAATAGAACAACTCCCAAGTGTGGACCTATGGTCAAACCATTATGTCTACTTTTATAGAAAAGTACTAAAAGAAACACACATGCACTCCCACGTACACACACTCAAATGAAGGACATTCTTGCACTTACCGTAGATGAGGGGTGCAGAGTTCCAGGGATCAATCAGATAACAAAACAGAAGACAAAAGCAAGTGAGGGGAAGGAATTGAAAAAAAAGGACACCATGGTTGAGAACTGGCAGTTCGATTGGGGAGCACAAATGCACTTAAGCTCTACAATCTTACAGTCCAGCAGTGGGGGGAAAAACAGAAGATGATTATGAAGAGAGGACAGGGAAGGAGTTTCTTAGTTGCTCTTTTTTTTCTTCAGCTCAGAGAGAGCGGCGGAAAGCAGAGAATTTGTGGCATGTTCCACATAAATCTAATTTATTTTGCTGTCTCCTGCCACTAATTTGCCAAAGGAAGGATTCTTGTCAAAAGTGTGAGACGTGAAGCTTTTGCTCTGACATGAGCAATTGATGGTTTTCACTTTCTGAGTCCAGCTATAAAAATAAGTGGACCCAGTGCAAGTCTGAGCTAATTGAGAGGGTTAGGGGGAGGTGAAAATAACTGCATGTTTGTGTCTTTTGAGTCTTTTAGGGGATCTTAACTGTAGACTAATGATACATTTTTAATTCACATGAATTGTAAGATTATTCAGATTACTAAGGAGTGTGTTTGTTGTACAGTCGTCTACAGGCTTTCCTTCTTTCAGGCCAAGTCTTGTAGGCTGTAGATAAAAACGTCACCTTTCTGAAAATCCCAAATTCCCTTGGTATTCTTCTTGTTTATGATTATCCATCTCACCCTCCCATTATTGCTGTCTTACTCATCTTGCTAAAGGGTTAGTTTGATTTTTCCCGCATTTAAAAGTTCATTCACTGTTGCAGCTGCCTTGCACGAGCAGACAAATATGGGAGAGAAAAACAAAACATCAGCATCAAATAAAAAAGTCAGAAAAGCTTTGCCCTTCTTGTCTCATTTCTCATATCTGTCTTTCTCGCTCTCTTTCTCTCGCTTCCAACTCTGACTCACCGAAAACTCAGAAGTTACAGGTTTCTTTTCACAGTCTGTAAAAGCAGCCTCTTCCTTGCATAACCTTGCATGAGTGAAAATCCTTAGAATTTTAAAGCCTTTCAATAGTCAGAAACATCATATTTGTTTATATTTTTATAAGGACAGATACATAAGTTGGGAATATTTAATAAATAGATAGATTCCAAATATGATAGCCTTCATATGCTGAAATTATTTGAAAGCTTGTTCCTATCTCATTATTTTTTTAATTCCAGTATTTGTCAACCTGGATATTTTTGTCAATTAAGACTAGTGGTCATTATAGCAGATTGGGAAATTGCCGGCTGACTTACCTGCTGTATTCAGGCTTTACATGTGGAAACGGGACCCTTAAGAGTACGGCACGTTCATCCACCCATAATAGGAGTTTTAATCAGGATGGAGGCACTAAGCACACCGAGCATACCGAGTGCACCTTTCAACACCATGGATGCCAGCATTTTCGTTGCCAGGTACTTGACGAAGGAAAGAGTAAGGCTCCTGGAGCTCTTTAGAAAAGACAGACTTACTTTCCAGCATGACAGCATACTGGCAGGTTCTGTCAGAAAGAGCCGCAAGCGTCATAGCCTGAGACGCTTGCCTATGACTCATAGGCTAGCAAAAGCCTTGACAATGACGCATTGATTTGAATTTGTATAGTAATGTATTTGTATATTATTGAATTGAAACGTGTGGTGCGTTGTTTATGTTTTTATATAACTTTGTTAACCAACACCGTTGACACAAATTATGTCTGAGGTGTCCTGTTACAGTTTTAATGGACACAAACAGAAACAAGTATTTTCTGTGGAAGCTATAAAACAATACATCATCCATTATGTCTCCCAGACTCAAAGTGGGTATTTCTAAGGCCAGTGGTTGCAAACATATTTAACGTGCCAAAATATCTAATGAGCAACTTTATGAGACCAACTTACACTTTCATCTTGTCTGTACCTACGCAAACATATAAGCTGCATGTACGTATACGATCTGACAATCGCATGTACCCCACAGAGAGTCTGTGTTTTTGCAGAGCAGTCTGTTTGTTAGCAGACCCCCTTTGGAGCCTGGGTCAGTGTGTTCTATTACTGCGCAGTATGCATGAAGCCAAACAAACACCCTTGTAGTAGGCAAAGCAAACAGTAGCTCAGCATCCTACTGCCATTTAAGGCACAGTATGTGGTCTGTGCTGTGTGTGTATGTTTGGAAAGACTGGCATAATGGAGGTTGGCAGACAATATTTCCAATTAACTTGATGAAGGTGAAAAATGTGTGTGTGTGTTGTGCATATTTGTACACATTGCAGATTTGCTGCGACCAATGATTCATTGTTCTTATGTAGCCGACTAGATCAGACTGTGTCCGCAAGCTCCATTGTGTCCCGATAACACCCTTGTCTCCTGCTGATAATTATCTGCACGGCTGCTCCCCTCTCCTCTGCTCTTCTCGTGTCTGAATGGGAAAGACAAAGAGCAAGTTTGTAAAAGAGCCTGAAAACTTAGTTAGGGAGTAAGGAGGGGAAAAGACAGAGCGACAGTCAGTGGGGTTGGGTAGGTGTTCAGGGGAGGGGCTGGCGGCAGAGCAGACAGACGAAAGGAGAGGAAGGAGAAATGATGATGATGAGTGTGGATAGGCAGGCAGAATTGAATCTTTTAATCTCCCAAAGTGGGAAGAAAGCGACCTGAGGCATTTGTGATTGGATTTCCTTTAAGTCCACAAGTAGGTCAATAGAGCTAGCATTGCTCATTAGTAAAGAGGGAGGAGAGGGAGGGAAAAGTTTTGTGTCGATACAGTGAGCATCATCCATTTGCCCTTTCCTCAGAAGAGAAGGAGAAGACAGATCAGAGAGGGTGTTATGGGAGGTTTGGTAGCATGCTTTATGTCGACTGTCTGAAAAGAGTGGAGGAGAGGTTCGATCAGCAAATATAATGAAGTATTCACACTAAATATCAGTCATGAAGCTTCTAGAGGAAATAAAAATTTCTCACTGTAGAAACGGAGACGCCTTATTAAGCCAAGTGAAAATCATCAAAGGTCATGTCGAGCCAAACTGAAAATAAATAAATAAATAAAAGTAAAACCAACATGCATAAAGTCTCATATTCATCAGCACTTAAAATGACTGCCACCGACATTGGGGTGTAAATGAAAACATTAACCACTGGTTTTGACATTTGGCTGGATAATATACAAGTACTAAAAGCTTGGGATAATTCTTCCAGCCCACATTTCTTTCTGCACAATTACATCTTGCTCTTAAAGCACAATTAGCAATATGGTGCCAAAGGCAACTGTAGGGAGGGAGGACCAAGGTGGCAGAGCTAGGGAAAGCAAAATAAACAACAAGGTTAAGTTGACTGGAGATCAGTTTGTATGGAAATGCCAGAATATTTTTAAAACATGCCTGAGTGGGTGGGTTCCAAATTGCAGGGGTTTATCAACATAATTCCATCTTTAAAAGTACCTGCTTACAATAGTTTAATATGATGGTAAAAACAGTGTGTGGGTGTGTGTTGGGGGGGGGGCAAAAAAATTTAAACTTCATTAAAATATAGCTTGTGTCAAGAAAGCCAGCCCCAGTCAGCCTCAGTTTCTGGGCTGATTAGAAGCTCATGGATGTCCAGTACTCTGGCTTCTTTTTTGTTGGACCTTGCCTTAGAACCAGAGAACACCCAGACAGCTAGCCCCCGCCCTGCTAGCAACCAACCTGACTCCATGACTGCAAACTACCAGTTAGCTGGCCGGACTGATGCTTGGACTAATAGCACATCAGCTGCTAGCTACCTGTCCACTTACCTGCCTGTTTGGCCAGCTGCCTGCCAGCCCTCCTTGTCCAGCTCCACATCCTCATCGCTGCCCAGCTCATCATCCTCATCGCTGGTAAGTGTTGTAGAGACGGACCTGCTCATCAATCTAGAGACTCAGCTGTTGAGTGCCCCAGAGGTTAAGCTGATCAGTGCTCCAGAGACGTTATTGTCCAGCTTATCAGAGAATCAGTTAGTGCTCCTAAAACTTTGCTGCCTAGCTACCCTGCTAGTCAGCTCCACAGTAACCCAGAGACTTTGTCAACAAGCTTTATTGAGCATCAGCTGCTAAGCCCTCTAGAGACTGCGTCTAATGCGTACTGATAGTGTTGAGGAGGAATATATTAAAAATCCTTAAAAAGTGCAGTATTGCACAGAGAATAAAGACTATCGTACATTAAGAATTGAAAGAGAGACTATTGCACATTCATTTCTGAAGTATTGAGCTACAAGATCCGTTGCCGAATAAGGGACTGTGTGTATGACACTCTGAGGGAGGAGTTAAAGAGTTTGATAGCCACAGTCAGGAATGCCTCTGTGGTGCATTTTGGAGGGATGAGTCTTGCGCTGAAAGTTTTTCTTTGTTTGACCAGCACCACTTGGAGTGGGTGGGAGACATTGTCCAAGATGATGTCACTGGCCTTGCGGATCAGTTTGTTGTCGGTTAGCATCTGCTACCCATTGGCAGTTGGGTCGACTTCTGTTTCTTGTGTCTAGGCAGTGGTTCGATTTGGATTTTCTGTAGCCTGGACCGTTCTTTTGCTCCCCAGACTCTTGCCCTGGTTTAATAGACATCATTAACAGTACCTTCGCAGTTCTATTGTCTGCATTTGGGTCCCAATCCCTTATTCCTGAATCCGTGCTTGGCGAACCTTAACAGTAACCTCTTTAAATGTGCATGTGGTTGCTCTTCAAGTGAGAAACCGAAACCAACTGAAAACACTTCTGATCAGGCATTAATCTCACCACAAATGTTAAAAGTGCAGCTCACAGCCGCTTCAGATGGAAGCCACCTGGAATAGTGAGACAGTAACAAACAGAGCAAAGGTGTCTTAGAGGAACGGGTCAGAGGAAAGACGCCACACTGCAGTCCAAACAGTCCAAATAACTGGAGACTGACAGGAAATACTATTATATTTATATAATATTCCAACCTTTTCCATTTTAACTTTATTCTCGTATATTACAACTTTTTTTTATCATAATATTATCAGGGGAATTCAAACTCCAGGAGCACAGCAGTGAGAGGGACAGAGAAATTAAAAAAGATTGGCAAGAATGGGATGCATATTTCATCATTTATCAGAATCAGATCATTTTATATATAAGCATATATCATTTACATAGTTTATAATAGATTATGAGTGTGTTTTCTTGCCAGAGTTGCTCGCTGTGCGCAGAGAAAATAGAAACAATGCCAAAACTATCAATGCACATGGCGAGCTGGCTGTGTCCCTGGTGTGAGACGTAAGCCCTCATGGGTCCAATGTAGACAACTGCAAAGATTTAAATTGGAATTATCTTTTGAGAGAAGTGTAGTAAAAAAAAAACACACACTTTAAAATATACCTGATCATACAAGTATAGCTGTCACAAATATATATAGCTGTTCATTACAGAGAGATGGCTATAGAGGGTCACGTTGCATTCTGTTCATTTATGGGTTAACCTATTCAGATTATGAATCGCAAAATTACACAATGCATCTTATTTAGCTATCAGCTTTTAAATTAAACTTGTGTTTGTTTTAGGCATGTGCTAATTAACAGTCACGACAATAAAATAAATACTGCTCTCAAAAATACATCTTTTAACTATGAATGTTTCTACGAATTTACAGGGGGGATAATAATATCAATTTTGTAGTAGACAGCATTTCACAACATTTATATATTTTCCCCTAACTCAACAACTCACAAGACTCCGTGACTTTTAATCCGGCGGGATTACCCGCCGCCTCACGCATAGACAGGAAAACTCTCCTTTAGAAAGTATGAAATTGTCTGGTGTTGTCTAATCTTGCGCACTCTAAAGCAACATGTTCTCCAGCTGGAAACGTCGTCATGAGCGATGCATCGTTTAGGATTGTAAAGTCAGGGCACATCTGGAATGGGACGCGGCCGTTGTGTATCATAATCATGTGCTACTCTCAGCGCCATTAACAGTCAATCAATCAAATTGACCAAGGGAAACTGTATAGAAAAACGTCACAGCTCATAACATGAATTAACACAGCTTTAACGTGAAGCTAGCTCGCTAACTAGCTTACCGAGACAAGTTTTTATCATCCACAGAGCAACAACGTTACGTGCCTCCACTTCAGATGCTCCAGTGTTTCCAGGAAAGCTTTGCAGATGCTGCAGTTAACAACCTTTTTGACTAAATGAAGAACACTTTGGAGGTTTTAGGTTGTGAAGGTGTTGCTGCAGCACTGATGCTGTGTCGTTTTAGTAACTTTACTGTTCACATCACTTTACTCCGTAATGCTGATGGTGTTGTTATGGCCCAATGACGTCATGAATGAATTGATGGCAACGAATTTAATAATTGATTTTAGTCGACTACGTTGATTATTTGTTGAACCTCTAATTGCAAATAAGCATATTTCCCAAAAGGTCAAACCAAAATATGGTAATGATAGATTGGATAATAAATGGACCCATTTTGGCTACACTTTGCCAAAAGATATCTGACTGAAAGCAGTCACAAGAGGAAGTAACATACTGGGACCAACTGATTAGAGATGCACTAGTAACAGATAAAACTTGATGTTGGGTTCAATGCCAAATTTACTAAAAGATACTGGAGAGCTGAAGAGAGGGGCTTTCGGGTAGATGGTCTAAGGGCTGGACAGGGGTGGAGCAGGAGTCCTCAGGCAGATACCTGGGGGCTGGATCAATGGGCAGAGCAGGTCCGGAGGGTGACCAGGAGGCAGGTCCAAAGGGCTGAGCAGGTCTAGAGGGCAACCAGGAGGCGTAGTCTGGCGGCAAATGTGGAGACCCTCTGGAGGCCAGCCGAAACTGCCTCTCTACGCCACTCATTGATGGCCTTCCTGCACAAGGTCGCAAGTCAAGTCAAGAAACCCATGTAAAGTCTGTCTCGAATTGATTAGAAATCAGTTCATCGCCTACAATTAGTCCAGAATCTTGCAGCTCCAGCAGACTTTTAACTCACTGCAAAAAATGTGACCATATAACCCCAACCCCCACTGGCTGCCTGTTTCTGTTAGGAGTGATTTTTAAATTCTTCTAATCACCTTCATATATGGCTTTTATCCCCCATGAGCTAGGACGCAGACTGAGATCCTCTGGTGATCAGGCTCACAGAGTTTGTTCCTAAGTCTGTGATCCATCCATCATCAACCGCTTATCCTGCGTACAGGGTCGCGGGGGAGCCAATCCCAGCTGAAAGGTTCTGGACAGGTTGCCAATCCATAGACAAAGTCACACTAACACCTAAGGACAATTTAGGGTCACCAATCAACCTACGCCTTTGGACCCGGAGAGAACCCACGCAGAAGATGGAAACTCCACACAGAGGCCAGGGTTTGAACCCGCGACCTTCTCGCTGTGAAGCCACAGCACTGTCCACCGGACCACCGTGCCACCCTCACTTCTGTACTGCGTATATTATTTGTCCATTATTTGTATATTGACTTGCTAATGTTTTATTAGTTAACCATAAACCACTATTTGATGTTATTTTTCTCTTATTATTTATTCTATGTTTTTTATATTCTTTGTTGTACCCCACTCTGTGTGATACTGATTTTTGTTGGACTAGGCAGAACTTGTTCTGTTTCTCAGAGTTTATTAATTCAACACAACAAGGTGAACATGTTTACAAGTGAAGAGGTAGGCAGGGGTCCAGAACAGGAGAGCAGTCCAATCAAAATCCGGAGCACTCAGGACTGGGAGCTCCAAGTACTAGGGGAGTGTTGGTGTTTGTTTACACCGCTAGCACAGGAGCTTTGGTCCACTGGAAGGAGGAGGTTTTCAGGTCCGCAACGGGCAACCCAATAGGGAATGCTGCCGGGGAGGCTCACACCAGCATCTAACTGGACCCAAATGACACTTGTAGGTACGTTTATGTGCTGCAGCTGAGCAGCTAATTTAAGGTGACCAGATTTCTGAAATGAAAACCGGGTACATTTTTGGTTTTGTGGTCAGTATGTCATTAAGTTATTGTCATTGTTGTATGTCATTATGTTATTATATATTGATAAAAAAGGGGGACAATTTCAGTTTAATTTCTGAATGGAATGAAAAGTCATTTTGTGGCAGAAACTACCTTTCTGTCAATAATTAGAAGCTGCAATCACTTTCTGGCAAGTGGAATACTGCATTACATGGGTTGTATTGACCATTTAAAGGTATTTCAACAGGACTGGATTAGTTGGTACACAGCAAGTTAAATTATGTAGAGTCATAAGGATAATTGCAAAAGAGATCATGTCTTTATTTTATATATAACTCAGCATTGAGTCATTTTAATTATAGGCTAAATTCCATTTTCCAAATGTAAACAAGGATGTTAGACATAAGATTACCAAACATATCCGCAACAACAGGCTTCTATTATTGCATATAATCACGTAAATGTCAGGCCTGGTTACGCTATAAACTGCAAAAACTTATTTGGCCAGAAATGTGATTATTCCTTTAAAAGAAACCTTAAAGTATCACAAAGATATAACTTTGCTATTACCGCAGACATAAAGTGATGTTTATTTGCACGTTATGTCTGTTTGATGCAGATAAAAGTAGCTGTAGTCGTAAAGAGATGTAACATGCTGAGCATGCTCCTGCGGACAGCAATCCGTTTTCGGTGGATGATCACTTTTCAGCACACCTGCTCTGCTGTCCAGTTTTTCTGGCCATGTAAAATCTGATTTAAGGTCTGTTAACAAATTATACAGTCAATGATCAACACAAGAACAACAAAAAATGGGGACATTTCCAGGGACAGCTCCAGACGTGGACAGGCCACCAAAATCGGGGACTGAGTCCGGAAAACGGGGACGTCTGGTCACCCTAAGCTAATTCTTCGTCTGCAAAGGGGTCATGCTTATGTCCCAGGATCCAATGTTCCTCAGTTCTTGGGTGGTTGGGGGTTCAGGAACCTAGGACACACTGACGTTAGAAGCTAGCTCTTTCCCCTGTTTTATTGTATGTTTGGTTACTCATTCAACAAGCTAAGTTGCAGGACAAGATGAGTGATCATGTTTGTTAAGAATGAGACTTTAGCATGAAAGCTAATTTGGGTTGTTGTTCAGCTTCTGTGGCTCTTGTGTTGTGTAGCAGGCTGATGTCTGGCTCAGTGTGACTATCTGTCCGGCCTGTGATAGAATGATGACATTTGTGCTTTATGCAAGATTTAACCCGCTGTATTGATGTAAGATCTCTATCCAGGTAGACAAATACCTAATGGTATTTTTTTATGACACGTGGCTTTCAGAGCAGTTATGTATACTGCAGCAGATAAAAGCAATGTAATTTCAGTTGGACTTATTGGAGTGGAGTATAACATAACTGTTGTTGTAGTGATGGAATGAGTCGTGGGGGGGGGGGGCATTATACACATAACTTACCACATGAGTTATTGTAGTGGGCCACAGATATTTTCACCCTCTTTTAATGGGTCTTTTTACCCTGCCTTTATAGATCAACCCATACATATAGGCAAGATGACAATCACAAGCCCTACCGTTACTGATTTAATTGTCTTTCTGCTTCTTGTCTTTATCAGACTAAAATAATTTTACATTTCAAATTAAATTTATTTTTCTCAAACAAAATAAAACTGTGGTGTTGATAAAAAGAGTTTTGATGATGAGCCATTCAGCTGAAGGCAAACATATCAAGTGGAAAATTGTGTTATGTGGTGAACGCATAAATAGCGACATGGTGGCTGGTTGTCGGTCTTTTCTGGTTTGACTTTGCAGCAGTTAATATGAGTTTTCGCTGGATACTCTAGCTTCTTCCAAGACATGCAACTCAGGTGAACTGGAACTTCTAAATTGCAGAATGTGTTTATCGGTCTCTAGAGTGTGTGTAATCAGCTGGCGTTTCCTTAATATTTGCTCACTGCCTTCTGGGATAGGCTCTAGTCCCCCAGCATGCATTTGTCATTCAAAGGTTTTGATTTATGTCTTCACTAACTACAAAGACTTTATATGTGAACTTTTCTTGAATCTTATATTTGGTGAACCGGTAAAGACCTTTGATGTATGTAAACATTTGTATACTTTTGTTATTTGTTAATTTGTTGAAGGTTTAATGTACTTTTATTATGTCTACTAAATATATCTGCTGAGAGGAAAATGAACAAAGGACTGAAGTCTTGCAATCTAATTTGTACTTAACTGAAATTGAAGTATATATACAAAAAGAGCAGGCCAATCAAGCACACACTTCACAAACAAAAATTCATACACCTGCCTGTTAATGTGCACATGCACACACACGCACATAATGTACTCTGAGCTGATGCTGATAAAGCAGTTGGGCTGAGGCAGATGATGGATGGAAGGGAGTTGATGACTGTGTTGGGTGGCTGCTCGTTCCCTCTCATTTTCCCTCTCACCCCTCCCCATACAGTATCTTTCTGTTTGTCTCTCTCTCCCTGTCCTGTCCTCCTGTCACATCCATGTCCAAGTCCGCCCCCCTTCCCCTTTCCCACAATGATGAGTGATGGAGGGAGGATCTGTCCTGCCTCCACTCATCCTCCCTGTCATTCAAGGTGTCAACATCTCCCACATCCTCCACTGTTTGGACCCTGCACAATTTACAGAACCACTGTGGGACAGATGAGGGTGAGGGAGGTGGAGACGAGACACAAACAGACATGCAGAGAGATAGATAAAGAGGGAAACAAATGGGGAACTCTAGAGAGATGGTGGGACAGATAGAGAGGGAGAAAGACAGTGAGGGAAAAGGAGAAGGGAAAGAAGAGGAAACCAGAGCTGAAATGATGAGACCAAAGACGCTCTGAATCTCCACTTAAACCATATCGGTGATCATCGACAACAGGGGAATTTGTCTGACATCCATACAGGATATATTCAGGATTCTCCAAGTTATTGTTCTCTAAAGTCACAGTTTTAACCGAAAAATTTTCATCATCAGTATAAACCTAACCTTAGCCTCAGGTGAGACTTCATGTCAAACAACGCCGACGTTGTGGTCGCACTAGTAAGTGAGAACCGATTAAACTGTGTGAGATGGTTATTAGGATTAGCACAGAGCAATTAAATGTTAATGATATAATGAATAATGAGCCCCCACTCATTCTCATTAGCAAACAGTTGTTAATAGGCTACTACCAGCTGAAGCAGGGAGGGAATAAGGGAAAGAAGGGAAATTGGAAACACGGAAAGGGAGGTCAAGCAAGAAAAATGGGGCAATGGGGGAAAGAAAAGCACAATAGGAGTAATATTAGCACTTAATTAATTTTTTGGATTAGAACACATGATGGACCCCTCACTCCAAGTCCAAAGTCAAACAGAGCTGCCTCAATATACTTCCTGACATTTTGTATAGACCCAAGAGCAGGTTGTAGAACTCTGCAGCTGCTCGGGGAGCACAAAACCTCTCTCATTTCCTGAAAACGCCCAGAAATCTGAGACAGCAACGATAACAAAAGTAGTCTTCTCAAAAACAGGATTTTAATAGAGGGTTACGGCCTGTTTCTTAGAAGCATGTACTATTTTTTGTGAATAACCCATTTATTTATTTATTTCATTTGCCAGTCCTGAGGAGGTGGTTTCTCCGGTATAGCTAGAGCACCACCATGAGGCGGCAAACTAGAACTGCAGACTGTCCAGAGGGATGAGCATCACTTCGGGGACCTGGCGGCAGTGCACTGGAGTAGATTAAGAGAGAAAATTATTTATAAATTTCCCTTCAATTATTTATTGAGCAGTTTCTCCCAGTGTTTACTCAGGGGTTATTAAATATTATGCTGCTAAGCTACTCAAAAGACTCGAATCGTCAGAGGACATCCCAGGATTCCATCGCTCACAGAACTCACAGAGCTTCCAGAACCAGCGTTCAGAATGCAATTAAAGAAGTGGATACTCAATCAATTTTCTTACCATTTCACCGTTTTCCTCCTCTCTTTCTCTCTTTCTTTTTCGTTTGTATCCAGCAAGGAAAATTTGCGGTCTCTGGCCAAATACAGAGTGGGGAACTGTGTTGTTGTTTGTGTGTGTGTGTGTGTGTGTGTGTGTGCGTACACATACACTCGTATGTATGGCTGAGAGGTAATGGAATAACTGTGACTCAGCTAATCCGATCTGTCTCTCTTTCTCCATCTCCAGCCCCTGTCTTCCTCTCTCTATCGCACCCCCTCAGTACATGGAGAGACAGACCTCTGTCTGCTGGCTCAGAGAGCGTCAATAGTTTGTCCAGATAGTGGCAGCAGGCTGAGCCAGGGAGAGGAAACGTAGACTTGGATTTTGTACTTCTTGGCTCCCACAAGAAGCCATCTATTAGGTTTTGGTATGAGGGAGAGAGAGAGAGACAGAGAGACAGAGTAGAAAGAAAGAGAGAGTACCTTTAGCCATCATGTACATTACGCAGTCTAAATCATCCTGGCTGACACCGATAAGACACACATAGGCCTACGGACATGTGCACACATATAGTTCATCCTAGTTGTGTCTCCTACAAATAGCCACTTGTGCACACACACACACACACACACACACACACACACAAACACTCACACACACACACCTACCCTGGGGGAGAAGAATTCGTGTCAAACAGACCACATTTTCATTCCACATAGAAAAGCTCTAAGGGAAATGTGTGTTTGACATTTCTTCAGCCACTCTTACTGCTTGTTGCCCCTTGTAGGGATTCATTCAATGTGCTCTGTACGCTTGCAAGCAATGGGGAAAAAGCGGCAGTGTGTGTATGTGTATCCTTTTGGTTTGGGTGGCTCACTTTGCTGAAAAAAACATAAAGCATAGCTATCATTCCTCTCCACTCTCACTCACAGTCTTTCTTACCGCTCCTCCCTCCCTTTGCTTTGCTATCGCGCTTGTATCTGTGTGTGTGTGTGTGTGTGTGTGTGTGTGTGAGTGCGTGTGTGTGTGTCTGTGTGTGTGGCCACTGGCCAGAGGGTAGAACACTTCACAAAGCAGAAAAAGACCAGTAAGTTGGAAAAGAGGAAGTGAGAGGAGCCAGTCACAGTAAAGAAACATGTGTCATCTGATAGTTGTTGAAATCAGAGCAGAAGACAAGATTAGTGTGTTTGTGTGTATGTGCATACATGTGTGTTTGTTGGTGGTGTCATGTTAATTTATGTTGACATGGTTTGCTCCAAATGACACGCACGCACGCACACACACACACACACACATCTCAATCAACACACAGAAGAGAAGGCTGGTGGTCTCATAAATTTCAATGGAGCAACACTGACCCCTACTGAATGCAACGATTTTTCAAATGTGTAGTATCAGAATGATCCTCCTAATCACAGCATTTCATTCCAGGCCTGTGAAAGCCTAGACTCAGGGAATAATAGGTTTTCAAGAGCAAATTTCCATGAGTACAGCAATCATTCACTTGAAGGAAATCTTCCATTTCTCACTTTCTATCTAAACAACCAAGGACTGAAGGGGGATGCTATATTCTTGGAGGTGCATCACTGCGACTCAACAATAACAGTTACAGTGGGTTTAATGAACTACTAGGAATGTGAGTGATTCTCTTTGAAGACTGCTCCTGCACTCCACTGTTTTATCTTTTCTCCTTTTTTCTCCTCTTCTTTCTCTCACCAAGCTGTTAAAGGCCACGTTTATCATGTTTGGTTTCAGTGGTATAAAGTTTTAATGACCTCCATCCCCGCTCTCTTCAAAACTAATGATTGTTCAGGTGCGTGAGCTGGTGTATGTCTCGAGCTGGGCTCAAGGAGCAATGACGGCATTTTCAAATGGCAGTTTGGGGATTCAGCCGGAATCTCTCGGCTGATTGAACCTCTGATGTCAGTCTGTTTTTGATTTGTGGTGCTGTGTGTGCGTGGGGTCGATTCGCACAGGAAGACGGGTTTGCTAAAATCCCGATAAAAATGCAGAGTGATGGGGCCAATCTTCTTTAAAATCTTTCTGTTGTATTTATAAAGACATGATGTTTCCGCAAAGAGCACCGTGCTTTACTGATTTCATTGATGGTCAATTCTTTCATCTTTAATAAAATATGATACAATTAGCTCCCCACCCCCAATTAATGCAGAGAGCTGGGTGCCTATTTCAGCCCTGAGTAGTGCCTACAGTCCTCCCCCTAAGCTGCACAAGAGTCCAACAATCTCAAGTAAGAAGATGGGTAAGAATGTACAGTATCTCACAAAAGTGAGTACACCCCTCTCATTTGTGTAAATATTGGATTATTTCTTTTCATGTGACAACAGTCAAGAAATGACACTTTGCTACAATGTAAAGTAGTGAGTGTACAGCTTGTATAACAGTGTAAATTTGCTGTCCCCTTAAAATAACATATCACACAGCCATTAATGTCTAAACCACTGGCAACAAAAGTGAGTACACCCCAAGTTAAAATGTCCAAATTGGGCCCAATTAGCCATTTTCCCTAATGTGACTATGTGACTCGTTAGTGTAACAAGGTCTCAGGTGTGAATGGGGACCAGGTGTGTTAAATTTGGTGTTATCGCTCTCACACTCCCTCATACTGGTCACTGGAAATTCAATATGGCACCTCATAGCAAATAACTCTCTGAGGATCTGAAAAAAAGAATGGTTGCTCTACATAAAGACGGCCTAGGCTATAAGAGGATTGCCAAGACCCTGAAACTGAGCTGCAACATGGTGGCCAAGACCAGGACAGGTTCCACTCAGAACAGGCCTCGCCATAGTCGACCAAAGAGTGTACGTGCTCAGCGTCATATCCAGAGGTTGTCTTTGGGAAATAGACGTATGAGTGCTGCCAGCATTGCTGCCAAGGTTGATGTGTTGGGGGATTAGCCTGTCAGTGCCCAGACCATACACTGCACAGGTAAGCTAAGGTAAGAAATGAAGGTGACACACGTGCATCAACATTTTTAGCAGATCCTCCCTGCTCTCATATGGATCTGCTTGGTAGAGGCTTGTAATTAAAACACAATGTGGTCATTTTTAGTGCCCACAGAAACTAAGAAATGCAACAAAAAAAAAATGTTTCTGGGTGGGACTGTCATTGGGTTAAATAAAAAACTGGTGTGTGGAAATATGCATAAATATACTGTATGCACATACTTTTCACACTCCATGAGCAAAAGAGAAAAAAGACAAGAATTAAATACACTCTCTACAAGTGTAAATGTATTTAAACATCACTAGGTGCTGTGTCAATGCAGACACACAAGTGGCATTTTCAGTTTCTTGACAAGGAGACAGAGAAAGTAGTTAAACAGAATAATAAAACCGCTGCCTGATGACTGTGGCAACAGGAGCCTCTGTCTTTTGGGAGTGTGGGTGGGTATGTGCCTACAGCTAAACGAGGGAAAATGACAAGTCAGAATGGCACTTTTCAATGTTCTGGTTCCTCGTAGTGCTGCTGCTACCAGCTCAATATCAGTAATCCTATGCTTGGCTGAAAATGTTGCACCACGGAAGAGTGTGCGCTTGTGTGTTGCAACTCAATGACAGCAAACGCTGTTATCAATGCATTGATCACTCAGTTGAATTATCAACCATGCAAAGTTGGAAACTGGTAGGATACCAGACCTCTAGGTGACCCAAAAGGTTCACTGTGTGTCACTTGGTTTAAGTAATTTGATTAATTATTTGCAAGAATTTTTTTTTATATCACTAAAGTACAAAATCAACTAAGACTGGTAATGCGTTATTAATTTTTATTGTGTGGCACTCTCCTGACTTGTGACAATATCCAGTTTTAGGAACTTAAAGTTGTAATAATAGATTGTTTGGTCAAGTATGGCCAGCAGAACAAGCTGGAAACAACTTTGACATATTATCACATTAAATAAAACTGCTTACAGTACACATCCAGCAGACATGGGGCAATATTAATTTGGTTGGTGTCCACCAGCTAGTCCATAACTGTGTCTGTCTGTTGTTAGATGCTGAGCAGGGAGCATATAGTGGGTTCATCAGAGCTTTGAGGGCTCTGCAGCTGGAAACGAAGTTGATGAGAGTATTGAGACTGAACCAAATCTGTGGGCCAGGAAACAAAAAACAATGAGCTGAAATATGTGAAAATGCTCCATAGAGCTGAGTCGTATGCAATAAGGTCATTAGACAGCTCCAGGAACCCCAACACATCAAACTTGCCATGTACCCGATAATATCTGATCATATAATTGTCAAAATATACATTTTAATTAATACATTAATACATTATATTGCCTCACATTTTGAAGGACAAAACGAAAATATATTACTACTGAGAGAAAACACTGCAGGCCCATTTCAAAGATTCATTTTAAAGGCCTTGTTAACAAGCCTGACCCTGTGCTGCTCTGGTCCATGTCAAAAGATACTCCATGGGGAAGTGTAAAAAAATTCAGACATGTAAAGCACTTGAAATGACTGGATTAATACATTGTTAGTTATTATGTGAGCAGAGTAGCAATATTTAGGCTTTAAGATTTCTTCTTGTATGAAAAGTAGATTTTTCTGTTACTTTGTCCGTCCACCGTAGGTGCACTTACACACACAGCAAGACAGGTTATGTGATTTCAGAAGCTTCCGCCAGACTTGAAGGACAAACAAGCGTCAAACTGTGAGACTGGCAGGGAAAAAGTGCAACACAGCTATTATTACACACACACACACACACTAAGCGATGAACGATGACCATGGCTGTCCATTGACAATGTGAACCTCACTGGTATGCTTGACTCTCTCTCTCTCTCTCTCTCCACACACGTATGTGTGGAGAGAGAGAGATGAATAAAAAATAAATTCCTTTTTCATAGATAACTCAATGTCAAGTGGACGCTCTCAATCCTGTTCACTGAGTATAGAAGTGCATATTTGTGTCCAGGGACCACATTCACAATGTAGCCTATTTTATCTTACCACCAAGAGTTCTCCTGAGAGGCACTAAATGTCCATAGCTAAGTTTCCTCTTGAAACCTGTTCAAGAGGCTACTGAGAGCAATATTTACTAACATATGAAGAGAACAGTAAAACTAAAGAAATCATGCAATTGACCTTGGTTGGTCCTTGCTCAAGACCTTGCAAACAAGGTCAACTCTTGTGGGGTCATATTGATACACAATAGCTTCCTTCAATCTGAGAAAAAGATCTGTTTCTGAAGCATCTTACCAAACATCAAGCTAAAGAGAGACAGTTATGCTAAATGGTGAGGTACTCTTTTCTAAGAGATTCTAAATCCACACTCAAAACATTTCCATACCAGTGGTGTGGCTGTAGAATGGCAATGTCAGTTGTGCCACCACTTTGGTCCAGATCGAAGGATCTAAAAACATTTTGCAACTTTTGACATTCATGGTTCTCACAGGATCAGAATCAGAATCGACTTTATTTAGTCGGTTTTACACACAAGGAATTTGCTTTGGGGACTACAGCGAAATTTAGGAGCACAGTGAACCATTTATGCAGAACGAGTTCAACATTTGAAAGTTCACTATAGCACGTCAAACTTTTTTGTGTCCACCCCATCCAGACTGTGATTAATCAGTTGACAAAAGTGAAATTGATGAGCACATCGATGTTATCAAAAGTTGAACATGTTGATCCGGTTGCGGTTTGGAGGGCTGCGCCTGATATAGCTAGCTAGCCAAACCCACGTCCTCATTATCTTCTCCTTACTGTCTTCTGTCTCACTGCTCCAGCTGCTGACGCTGTATCTCTGTCTTTGTTTTGTAACGAGCTGCTCAAGTGGCCACCGAGCGACCCGCCCGCCGGGATTTCTCCTGGTGCACCTGTAACTAACTGGCTTTTTTTCTGTCAGAGTTTCGCTTTGCATCGCGTCCTGCCCACTACTCAGGGTGGGGGTGTTTTAAACAATTTGCGGCACGGTGCAGAGCCCTGGACTAGGTGCGTAGCAATAGACATAACCTGTCTATTGTCTTTTGTCTACACTGCTCATAAAAAGTAAGGGAACACTTAATAATCACAGTATAACACTCATTCAATTAAACTTCAAAAATGTCAATGTGTCAAGTTAGGAAGCATAAGTAATTGTGAATCAGTGTCACCTATTTTGGCGCAAATGAAAATCAAAACAGGAGCGCTGGAGAAGCAACAAGACAACCCCCCAAAAAGGGAATAGCTTTGCAAGTGATGGCCACAGACAGTTGCTCTCTCCTTATCTTTCCTGACTGATTGTTCCTAAAGGTTCAGTGATTTAGTGGCATCTAGTGGTGAGGGTTGTGAATTGTAACCATCTGTCCAGGCTGCCACTGCCCCCTATCCTTGTGTAGGACAGCTACGGTGGCTGACACAGCACAAAAGGTGTCTGAGACAGCAGAGAGTGGCCGGTCAAGAAATGAGGTTTCTTTAGGTATATTTATTAAGAAATTATATTTAGTAAATTATTCAGTAAAACCATATGTTATTGTGACTTGGCCACTGACAGACAACATGGAAAATTTAAGCCCAGAGTGTGTAACATTGTCACTGTTTCTGCACCACAGTCCATTATTAACCACACATTAGAAAAAGTTTATACAAACATTGACACGGAAAAAATTTATTTGCACTGTGACTATGGACCCTCGCCAAAACTGCCAGCCAACAATATCTGGCCTGCGGTCAGATTATGGTGCTTTGATAGCGGCAAAAAATATAAATATATAAATACTTTGATAGCGGTGCTGAAATAGATCTCAGTCATGGCAGCAACAGTTACTCACATAATCACTTCCTCTTTAGTGGTTTAGCCTACTAAATAAAAGCGCGAGAAGCTTGTTTACTGTAATGCAGTATTTGGAGTTTAACTGAGCATTTACTGAAAAATTCTGAACAATATTAAGAGTCTGTAGCGTCCGTAGGTTGATGGATGCAGATCAAACACCGAAACACAAGCAGTACAGCACATGCCGTGATCTGAGAAACATTCGCTGCAGAATCCATTTGTTGAAATGAGAAATAAAAGATGTCGCAATGTAAGATTAAACACGCATCCCTAAGGTTACAAGTCCTGAACCTTACTGACAGAGCTAACCAAACAACATGTCAATATTATGGCTTATATTCTCATCCACCATATTGCTCGTATGCAAAACGTATTTGCCGACACCTGCTGTATATTATTACTACTTCGTCTTCTAACCTACGTATTCAACATAGTGATGAATGTCTGCACTGCATGAATTGTACCAGAAATAGAACAAGAAGAACGTAGTGACGAAACGCGCTCTGTAGTGCTGTCTGTTTTAAACCTGTCCTGCCCAGCAGCCTTGTATAGAGTATGATGAGCTGGATACCATATTGTGTCAGACAGATTTTACTTTAACAAGAGAGTATTAATATATTCCTTTGTCTGTTTTATTATTTATTTAATTATGTATTGATTTGTCACCGGGCCGGACAGGGGGGCAGACATGGGGATGGGGGGGCACAGACAGACAACACTTGCAAGAGACGGGGGATGGAAGGTGGTGACAACAGGGAATAGCAGAGGGAAACACGAATTGCAGAAAGCAACGAAACCTGCAATAGAACAGAGAGGGGGGCTTGGAGAGGAGAAAAACAACAACAAACAAACAAACAATAAAAATAATAATAATAGTAAAAGACAACCAGCCGAACAGCAGCAATAAACAGCTGACATAGTAAGACAACTAAGAGAAAAATGAAAACAAGAAACAGTCACGCACACTAAATAAGCAACACAGCACAGCCACGAGAGCTGGAATAATAACAATGAATTTAAATAAGTAACTGAAAGAAAAGCATCAGGAATAATTCTACCAGGGACAAACTAAATTTGTTTGTGTCTATGTGTGAGACTGTGTGTACATGTGTGTGCGCATAAGCCTGTTAAAGAATGTAGTTGTTAGTGAGAGTGGGATGCCACGAGCTTTAGGAAGTTACAGTATGAGGCTATACTGTTAGCATGATGTTAGCTCAAAACTGCTGTATGACACAAGTTTGTTAAATTGGCAGGGATGGGGTAATTTGAGCCATAAGACTTGGGGGAAATTAAGCCAGCTATTTTACAATTCTACATTGCATTCTTCATCTTATCTAGCACGACGCGGAAGACCCCGACCCAACCAACAGATGCCCCCCCCCCAAAAAAAAAACAAAAAAACGACCATCCAAATGCCAGTTGACAACGCAATGCCGACGGAACGCAAGAGGCGTAACCCACGGAAGAGCAGCGCCCGGACCGACCGCGCCAATAAAAGTCCGCTGGAAAAACTAAGGCCGCCTGTGCCAGCCAACATCCCCCATGCACAGTACGCCAACAGGCCGCCATGCAACACCAGTCAAACCAGCAACGAGGCAAAATCAACTAGCTCAGCTGCATGCCACCAACAATCCACCAACCTGTCAAGGCCTGAGAACTCCAGGCACAAGCCCAGAATAAACCGGAGCACAACCCTGCACATCCCGAAAACTAACTTTATACTTCAGTATCCAGAAGGGTCCAACAACTGGCCGACAGAGAAATGGGGAAGCATGGATCTGAGGCCAATGAAGCAAACCAGGGACGCAAACCGGTCCCTCCAAGCCAACGAGGAAATGCCTCCCCCGGACTCCAATGCACAAACTAAACGCCCAGCAGCCATCCAGAGACCCTGCACAGGGAAGGAAAAAAACAAACAAAACACAATGCATCAAGATGCATCGACAATCGCTGGTGGGAGTTCCATAATCCCACCGCAGCCCTCCATACCGCAACCGGATCAACCCGCGCAGCACCCAGAGACCCCCACCCCCAGTAGCCAGGGCACCCCGCAACCCCTCAAAGTGCAAAGGACCCCAGACCGCATGTCCCGGGGGAAGCTGTGCACCGCCCAGAGGAAGAACAGCAGAAAGCCGTGCCGGAAAGCTTCCTGCCGCCAGGGAGCGATAACGTGGGAGAACCAGGCCAACAGTCAGAGGCATCCCTCCCCAGAGTGCAGGCAGAGCCAGCAGCCCCCAAGCCCCGTAAACCCGTGGCCGGTCTCGTCCCCCAGCCCCCCCAGTCAACCACCCCCAAGGAGGAGCTGTTTGTCCGTTTTCAGCTACTGTACAAACATATAGATGCAAAGTTAGGAGGGACCTGCGGTTATGTAGATATAAATGGCTCATTCTGAGGTATTAAAAACATAATGGTTTTATTATGTAAGGTCTTTACACACCACTGAAAACATAGTTGTGGATCTCATTGCATTGCTGTTGATATATCCTCAGAAATATTGCACACTGAACCTTTAAGTTTTGCATTTTGCTAGTGTCCTTGTCACTACTAGAAGCATGACGTGGTACCTGCAGCCCATTCAGGCTACCAGCTCCTCCAGGATGGCACATGCATATGTGCCGGTGCAAGAAAGTTTTGCTGTGTGTCCCAGCACAGTCTCAAGAGCATGGAAGAGATATCGCAATCGCGATGCCATCCTGTGCGATTATGTAATCGCAAAAAGGGTGTGATTTAATTTTTTTAAAAGTGTGCAGTGTGTGTGGCGCTCTTTTCTCTGTGTGCACTGCAGTCTGCTCACAATACCCGCCCACACACCGGGCTCTTGTATATGCCCCTAAAAACAGAGGTTACGTGCGAACCAGAAAAATTATTTATGAGCCGCTAATCGTTCAAAAGTTAGTCTGACTCGCTACCAGAGCACCGACAGAAATGCCGGTGTGTGACAAAGACAGAGATGTGTCGATAGCAGCTGAAGTAGCAAAACAAAATAGGAAGAAGATAAGAAAGGTTTGTGTTTGACTCGTTGGCACTTTATCGTTAGCTGTATCGGTGCCTTTTGTTGGTCAACACGTTCAACTTTTCAAAGATGTGCTCGTCAATGTCACGTCGTCTACCAAAGGAAACAGCTGTAACTGGATTTAATATTAAACTAGTATAATAGTATTATAATTTCATATAATAGCATATAATAACTATAGTAAGGATTAATTATTAATTATTAATTATTAACAGTATGGTATTAACTGAACATTATACTTATTATTAATGTTATAATAATATACTACTCATTTATACTAGTTCCTCCTCTGTTTACAATGTGGCAAAATCAATATTTTTGGACTGGTGGCAAAAAAACTATTTCTTCTTATGTTAGTTTAACTTTGTTTGAGCTGAGAAATACACATTTTAAAATGTCAGCTTTTTGTGCGTTTTCCTTGATTTTGCGACGAGTCAAGCAAGTACACTAGTACCATTTGTTCCTTTATATAGCAATCACAGTATTGTCCACAATAATCGCAATATGACTTTTTCTCCAAATCGTGCAGCCCTATTGCCATAGACTGGCCCCCACCTTCCCCAGACCTGAATCCAATAGAGAACCTCTGGGATGTTATATACTAGTGCATCCGATGCCTAAAGCCATAGACTGTCCTGCAGCTTACTGATGCCCTGATCCGTCTGGCGGTCTGGCAGGAGATCTCCCAGGACCCCATCCGCCATCTCGTCAGGAGCATGCGCAAATCCAGTTGGCATACACACTACTGAGTCACACTATGTGCCTGTGTCTGTGATTTCAGTTTTTTTTTTTTTTTAGATTTTCAGTGTGATTCTGAATCCAGCACTTGTTGATTTTGGTTTCCATTGACTGTTGTCACGTCACTCTGTTCTTAATGAATTCTTCAATGTAAAATAAAGATTTGGAACTTTGAACTATTTTTGTTCATAAAGAAATGATGTGTGATTTAAGTGTACCCTTAATTATTTTGAGCAGTGTATAAATTGTAACTTCTGATTTTTCATCTAGTGCCACCATCAGGATAAAATATGACTTGTACAATACTTGAACAATACCTTGAAATACTGTGTGGCAGCACAGTGGCGCAGTTGATAGCACTGGAGCCTCACAGCAAGAAGGTCCTGGGTTCGAACCTTGTTGTCCCAGGTCTTTCTGTGTGGAGTATGCATGGGTTTTCCCCTACCATCAAAAACATTTGACCATAAGCACTAGCTTAGAATTGGAGAAGGGCACAGGGTACACAGTAGCTGCCCACTGCACTTAGATCGTGAACCACTGCAGCTACATTTTTGATATGTGTCATACTTTTTATATGAACGTATCACTTTAAAGTCATCCTGTTGATCTTCATGTCCCTTGCCAATCAATGTATGGACTTCCCGTTCTGTATCTCTCCCACTACTCTGTCCAAATCCACAAGAGTTGAAGCCCTGTGTATGTGCCATGATGGTTTCTGGTCCAAAATTAATTTTGGTGATAAGATGAAGAATGCAATGTAGAATTGTAAAATAGCTGGCTTAATTTCCCCCAAGTCTTATGGCTCAAATTACCCCATCCCTGCCAATTTAACAAACTTGTGTCATACAGCAGTTTAGAGCTAACATCATGCTAACAGTATAGCCTCATACTGTAACTTCCTAAAGCTCTAACGCACGTGTGAGATTTTTTCAAACTCGTCTGTAATTGCTTAGCTGCAAGGATCAGGACTCATAACAATTCACTTAACGGCTAAAATCATTTTTGAAGTTAATGTGCTTATCACCTAATCCATGGGCCTTTCTCCATCACAGTGTCAGTAAAATGGATGACTCTTCAGAAATGTGTGGTCACATGACCTATTTTGTCTATGGTTGCCGAGAAACAAAGGGTGGCTCAACTTCCCCACTGGCTCAAATTACCCCGCTCTCCCCTATCAACTCCAACTCCTCGCTGAGATGCAAGTCTCTACAGAAGGTTTCATCAAGTGGAGACGCTAAATGAGGAGCTCCCTGAGGGTACTAAATCTAAATGTTGGTGAATTCAGTCCCTGTTCAAAGCATCTTAGGAGAAACAAGGAAAGCAGTGCCGACTTCATTACACTACATTTATTCTTTCATACACAGTAAAGAGAAGGTGAAGCTCAAGGACTTCACCCGCCTCTTAATGGCATTTAGTGGACTTACAACAAATGGGAATAAAAGTTAGAATGAAGAACACATCAAAGTTCAATATCTTCTGCCTGAGCTGCATTTATGAAATATGAAGGTGTTATGAATAAGGCACACTAGCCTTGCAACACTTGGCATAAATCTTCTACAGTGCACTCTATAGCCTGTTAAGCACTGCATTTAATATTGCAATGATTTGACACAGAAGAGAAGAGAAGTTTCTTTTAAAGTATAGCTATCAATTCAGGTAGGAAGAGACATCTTTTTCCAAGTCCACTCAGGCACAGCTAATACTATTGATTGCCTCATAAATGTATCAAACAGGGCTAAAGGGAGTAATAATTCCATGTGATATCAAGAAACTGTAATTCTTTGTCTTTTATTTACGGTGATATTATCATTTGACACCTTTTGGCTGCTTCCTTTCTTGGCTGTATTTTTTCTAATTTTCCTTTGCCTCTTCCAGCTCAGGGGGGACATTAACAAAGTCTGTAATGAAAGGCAGTGGCTAAAAAGCACTGGACGATACTGAGCTGCACATGTTACCATTTTAAACATCTGAAGGCAAAGTCATAACAAGTCTTGATTGTGAATGAATACACTGGGGGTTCTTGTGTGAGGGGGACTTAACAAGTACTACATTTGGATCATGTTATTTATATCAATTTTATATTTGTGAGTTGTTTTTTTTTTTAAAGAGAGATAATTAGTACATTAAAAGATTTTACACTCACCTGGTAGGAAACATGAATGTTTTGTGGCCATAATGAGTATTACAAAACAAAAACTAAAAAAAATCTCTCCTGATGGAGCTTTCAGACCAAAAGCGAATCGAGCATTCAGGGCGGTGAGTTTACATACAAAGTCAATGCAAAGACACGTAGAGCCGACAGGAAATCGGCGGCGACAACACGAAGGGGGCGCGGCCGGAAACAAGAAGGAATTCGCGTGAGTTGAATATGTTCAACTCAAGCGAAGAAGTCGCATGACACTGAGTCACGATAGCCTATCAGTGTTAAGATTACCCGTACGTCACCGAGGCTTCAGAGCGTTGTGTGGAGAGGGCCAGGCAGAGCGGGGGATTGAAAATCTGCTGGCCAGCTGAGAGCTGCTAAACTTGGGGGAGAGGAGCAGGGAGCAGCGCTGCAACCACTGGAGAAATAAACACCCGTAGTCGGTTGGATTGGCTCTGACAACTACGCCGATTACTCGCGGGAGGAGCTCGGAGTTAACTGCTTTTATTAAATTAGCTTTTTACCTTAGTTTTTGGGATTTTAACGTTGATTTATCTTTACTGGAGCTTCTCAGCAGCTAGATTCCGTGCACATCCGGTTCCAGTGTTGTTGTTAGCGTTGGTAGCTCTGTCGGACTACGACTTCATATTTATATAAAAACCGGACAAAACTGGACATTGCTGGGAGAAAAGAAAGCGAGGAGGTTGAACTATAGATGAAAAATTAAGGAACTTTAAAAGATTATCCTGACAAAAATATTTTTTCAACTGTTGTTAAATCATAAACACACAAGAGAAAACTAGTAGATCAGACTTTGAAAATGGAATGTTTTTCTCTCACTTGCCTCTTATTTATGGAAGGATTATTTGGTCAGAACTAAAACTAAAAGTCGAAATCGGAAACTAAAAGTCAAAGTCGAAAATGAATTTGGTATTTAGGACTGGGCAATTAGCCATTTAGGATTGTGGATTTGGTATTTAGGATAGGGCATTTTGTATTTAGGATTGGGCATTTAGTCATTTAGCTATTTAGGATTGGGGATTTGGGGATTTAGGGATTTAGGACTGGGGGTTTGGGGGATTTGGGGATTGAGGATTGAGTCGTTTATGCAAATGAGGAGGTGTGACCCAAATGCTGCAGGGAGGGTATGGAACGGCAGAGGCACTTTATGGACTGCAGGGGGAGCTCTGACTGCCAGCACACTGCCATGAAAGCTAGCAGAGGAAGTGAGCAGGGCTGGAGGGAGGACTATCATTTATAATACCATAACTAAAAGTGTACAGCATTTCTGTCCATGTGGCCTCACACACAAAGTCAACAGTGAAAGGAATGCTATCCATCTGACGAGAAAGCAGCGGACAGTACAGCAGGGAAGATATGATAACATTAGCAAGTTAGCTATAGTAGGCTAACTGTTGCTGACATGCATGCTGTCGGTACATGCAGGTTTTAAATGTGGCTATTAACCCCTCTGTGTTCTGTGTGTATAAACTGTAAGGATAAGGTGTAGAAGCTGTGTTTCTGGGTAATAGCACCATGCTGGGCAGGTGACAGGTGTGTGTTTACAGTGTTTGTGTGCTTTGAAAAACATAACAGCGCAGCTATAAAGTCTCAGCCGGCAGACCTAGTATGGTATCATTACTACACACATATGGATGTAACGTTGAGGCCTGATAGACATCCGCTAATCAGAAACAGAGGACACTACCTGCATCACTGCCGATGTCATTTGACCAGGGAGTGAATGGTGATTAATGCGATTGTCATCAGTGTTTTCCTAGTGTTTGTTTTTGCCCCATGCACAGCTACATCTACACACCTGCACTGGGTTGCACTAGCAATGACTGTACATGCAGCTGTAATAAACTACTATACTAATCTGTATAATGTAGGAGTTGTGCCAAATGTTTTCCTTTATTGGTATACTGTTAGTGAGTTATGTGAGAAGCCTCAACATGGCAGTGCATTTCTGTAACTTAACGTGAGTCTGAACTGACCATGCTGATAACAATGTTTTAATTATAGATCCCATAGAAATACAAGCCTTCAATGAAGAGTAAATTATGTCTTAAGTGAGAGAAAAAGTCCTGAGTGGATCTAGAGGTTACTGAATCAGCTGTAACTGTAATTTCCAACTTGTGGTGTGACCCAGTGGACTGGGACTCAGTTCAAGTTCATTTTATTTATATAGCACATTTTATAGCAGCCACTGACTGACCAAAGTGCTTTACAGAACTACAGAATTAAAAGACAATAATACCATGCATAACAGCACAGCATAGAAAAGTACAGCAAAGTTAAGAACAGCTTTAAACAGGAGTAGCCAAAGCAGTATCAGACTCATCAACAGTAAAAATAAAACAACAGAAATGCCAGTATCAGACTTAGATAGAAAAAACAGCATCATACTCCAAGGAGAGAAAAATATATATATATATATATATATAAACATCCTTATTTATAGGCCAAGGAAAACAAGTGCGTTTTTAAAAGTGACTTAAAAGAGGTCACAGAAGGGGCTATCCTAACTTCTGTGGGCAAATTGTTCCACAGGCGAGGCCCAACCACAGAAAATACTCGATCCCCTCTGCGTTTAAGTCTGCAATGAGGGACTAATAACAGATTCTTTTCACCTGATCTCAGACTTCTCGATGGAGTATATGGTTGAAGCAGTTCAGATAGGTAGCACGGTGCTTGGTTGCATAGAGATTTGTACACAAATAACAGGATTTTAAAATCAATTCTGAAATTAATGGGCAACCAATGAAGAGACCTCAGAATTGGGGTGATATGGTCACTTTTCCGACTATTTGAGAGGAATCTTGCGGCGGCATTTAGCACCAATTGCAGACGAGCAGTTTGAGTTTTCGAGATACTGCAGTAAAGTGAATTGCAGTAATCTAAACGTGTGGTGATAAAAGCATGAACAGCCATCTCAAGAATTTTAGGATTAAGAAAAGGTTTGACTTTTGACAACAGACGCAGTTGATAAAAACTAGAGCTTATTACGGAGGAGATTTGTTTATCAAAATTTAAAGACTCATCCAGTAGAACGCCCAGGTTCCGTACACTTGAAGATCTAAAAGCCGATAGTCTGCCTAGGTCGAAGGTGGCAGCCTGGGGATTAACAGTGGACCCGAAAACAATGATCTCTGTTTTGTTTTTATTTAAAAATAAAAAATTTTGGTCCAGCCAAAATTTTACTTCATCTAGACAACCTAATAATGATGAAAGGGCAGAGGGATCATTTCTCTTGAGTGGAACGTACATTTGAGTGTCGTCTGCATAACAGTGAAAAGATACCCCATGTCTTC
>NC_060153.1:27025626-27060250 GCF_021292245.1 Micropterus dolomieu
TGACTTAAACCCAATTGAGCATCTCTGGAGAGACCTGAAAATGGCTGTCCACCAACGTTTACCATCCAACCTGACAGAACTGGAGAGGATCTGCAAGGAGGAATGGCAGAGGATACCCAAATCCAGATGTGAAAAACTTGTTGCATCTTTCCCAAAACGACTCATGGCTGTATTAGATCAAAAGGGTGCTTCTACTAAATACTGAGCAAAGGGTCTGAATACTTATGACCATGTGATATTTCAGTTTTTCTTTTTTAATAAATTTGCAAAAATTTCTACATTTCTGTTTTTTTTCTGTCAGGATGGGGTGCTGAGTGTACATTACTGAGAAATAAAATGAACTTTTTTGATTTTTGGAAAATGGCTGCAATGAAACAAAGAGTGAAAAATTTAAAGGGGTCTGAATACTTTCCGTACCCACTGTATTTGACCGTCACAACCCGAGCGAAATGACTCGTTTCACTATCAGAATGTGATCCACTTGGTCGATCACATTTGAAACGGCTATAAAAGCCGCACGTATACAGTTTTACCCCCATTCACGTTAGCGGAGCGCTAAACAGGAAGTTTGCGTGCTCGGCCGCCAAAAGTCAACACAGTGGACGCTGTAGTGCTACTGCCAACTAGTGTTTGGGGGTGTAAATGCAGAATGACGGACACACCTACGCACAAGTATAAATGCATGGCTACGTGTGTAGCCTACGGCGTAGCTACGCACATAGACCCTAGGCAGGAGTATAAATGGGCCTTGTACAAAATCTTTGTTGGGAGTTGCACATGCGCAGTTCCCAGGTAAGGACTACTAGCCAATCAGAAGCAGAGAAGGGCGGGTCGTAAGAAAAAAGGTAGTGTGATCCAAATCAAAGCTGTTTAAGTCCACAACATCATTGTTCCACATCTTACCATATACAACTACAAAAATCACCATATTTTAACTCAATTTTACATAAAATTTGGCCAAATAATTTGAACTTTTGCTCAGTAGCTTTCACATCAGGTGTAACATTAGCATTATAGCTTTATATATAGCTTATATAACTTTATAACTCCGCACTTGAACAGTCTGTGAAGTTACATTTACATACATATACATACATTGCCGTATTTATGTGAAATATAATTCACAACCAATAAAGCATACTTACAGGTTGTGAATTTCCAGGCCCAAACAGAGTCGGAGTTGCATCGTCTTTTAGGACTAAGTGTTGAACTGTTGCCGGTGTTCTGACGATCTATGTTGCCTTGCCAAACAATGCTGCCATAACTCTACTCGGCCCTGCTGCGTTTTCCATTGCAGATAGTACGTAGCTTGTCGTCATAGCAACGGCACACACAACTGCCGCGACGTAATGAACAATGTGACACACACACACCAGCGACCCACACAGCTTTCTCTTTTTTAAGTTAAACTTTTTAAGTTACCAGAACATAATAAGTTATAAATTAATGCAGGTTATTAGTGTGTTTGATCAGTGCAGTTGGTAGAGCTTAAAGTTTTTTTTCTCCCTCTTGAAAAAATTAACTATGAAGAGACTGTTTCACAAGTTCGCAATAAAGCAGGCTGGCTCAGATTTAAGCCCAGGGGAAGGAGGTAAGTACAATTAATAATTTGTTCCAGGGCAGAAGAAAACCAGGAAACAGGAGTAAGTTAACAAAAAAAGGGGGATTTATTTACAATATTTAACAAAAAGTGTTTAAATGCACAATCAACAGAAAACAACCCCCAAAAAGGGAAGCGAGCAACATGGGTCCTTTTTAAAGGGAACTAAGGTATCGGACAAAACACAAACGCAAAAGTAGTGATAGCTAACTGGCACACAAGCATCTTTCATATACAGTCTATGAGAAGCACACAGTGCAAACAAAAAAACAGTCAATCACTGCACTTAAACGAGGGAATCCCACTGTTGCCACTGCCGGTTACTGTCTCTCCCAACTGTCACACGCTCGCCGCAGACTCCAAACACCCGGAAACATGGTCTCTTTCGTTATAGACCACCGTACTCTCACACACAGCAGCTCCCTTTACCAGCCCTTACACTCTCCACTGATTCAGAGATTGGAATCAGCCGCGCTCCGCAGGTTGCTGGCTGCAGATTTGGGTGCGGGGTAAGGTCGGGAAAACCGGGAAAACAGACAAGCACAACATCTCATGTACACATTAACGTTTTATATCCAGTCTATGGTCTTAACACTGGGCCAAACCAAAACATTCAATTTTGAGGGGGGATATGAGCGATTTGAGGGGCCCCTCCAAACTTGGACTGATCCTCGTTTTTGCTGTAATCTGATTGGCTCAACGGCGCCGATCAAAGGAGTTTACTTTCCATTCGGTTAGTTTGACAAATGCAACAGAGACGGTAAATATTGATATATTGAATATTTGAATTTAAAAGAAAAAATGTTGGCACAAGAGGTATTTGTAACTATTTTAGCCTTCTAACTGACTGGGAAATAAAGATGTTTAGCTAAATAAGTATTATCATTGATGCACTCATCAACCAAAATCTATTTAAATTAGAATATTTTAAATGCTTATCACAGCAAATATTGATGTGATTCATTTCGATTAATTACAAAACTACAAACAAGTTACAAAACTTGTAATTAATTAGATACATTTTTTAACCTCATTGCTCCAGCTCCATACTTCACATTCAGACATGACACCGATCTTGATCTTCTCATCTAACTTTCAGCAAGAAAGCAAAAAGCAAATTTTCTAAAATGTCAAACCATTCCTTTAAGTCTCCTTAAAAAAAAATAAATCATCCTAATGAACATAACATAAAAAGGATTGCAATTCTCTATTAGCTTTCCAGATACACTGAATTAAAAGAACTAAAGAAACCTCATTTCAAGACTTGACTGATTTTCCCACCACCTCACATTACCTTAAGGCATTTCTCGAACTTTGCTAATAAAGTTATTGACAACACTAACTGCAGGGCATTATTCTGCATTGATTTAAAACAAAAACATCAGTGTGGCAAGTCTAGTCAGTTTTAATTAGAATTTCCAAGCAATAGCATACATGCTTCCAATTGTATCATAGTCAAGATTTAGTTAGCAATAAACTGTGGAAAAGCTGTGAACAAAATGACAACATTGAACATTTGCCCGCAACCCTGTATGCAGGATAAGTGGTTGACGATGGATGGATGGATGAACATTTGCATGTAACATCTACACATCAGAAAGAAAGACTGAAGAGGGTGAGTTTGACAACTCTACATTTATTGCTTGTTTTCTGAAATGACAGGACAAAGAAAATATCTTGAATCAAAATTATGCATCATGATTCAAAAGCAGTCAAATGTAAATTCAAAATATGGACAATTTCTTAAGATGTTTACAATTGTAAGGATGGATGGGTCAATATTGCCTAGCATTACACCTACATCTTGGTTGAATGTAGTGAGATCTTTGTGAAAATGGGACACAAGCTTCCGTTAAAAAAAACCCCCAAAAAACAATGAAGCCATTAAAACTGTTTTGTACTACAGCATGATTCGAGACAATGACAAAATAAGACAAGGTTAAATGTCAGCTTAACTCAGACTTTAATTTGTTTAGCCATTTTATCAGCACTGGAAAGTAATGTAAGGACATAAATGGACGTGGGTTTTGTGGGGAAATTGAAAATCTGTCAACTTGAGTGAAATGTGTGTTTGAGGTTACATTCACTGGCTTTTGGGGGATCAAACAGACTGCAAAAACATTCCAATGGTTAAAGTCAAAGCTAGAAATCTACTTCCTGTCCAATGTGAATGCACCTTTCCTTTTTAGAGGTGGCAATTGCAAAAGCAGGGAAAAGCAATGCAATGAAAGAACCAAAATTGTTTTAATTCAAATTATTAACATTTTTACAGTTAACAATACACTAATACTTACAATTCAATAATTTTTCATACATTTATTGTATCTTTCAAAATCACACTGTAACAGCTGTCCAAATGTTTGCTTTTCACAGTTGCGTCTTGTGGAAACAGTAGAAAACTGTTTCAATATTTAAACAGCAAGAGATTTATACATATCTGCTGACAATATTATAAAATGCCTCCACTTTTCTTTACCATGTGAAGAGCACACAGTGCCCTGAAGAAATTTGGTACCACTCTCATAGCTGTGCATTAAACACGGAGTTGGAGCCCAGAGACAATCCATTTATCTTAACATAAAGACTGGGACCAGAGTGAAAGCTAAAAAACAAACAAAAAAAGGTTTTTGCTTCATCTGTACAATTTAAAATCAAAAATGTATGTTTTTACAATTTAAACAAAGCTTTAGAGGATCTGCATCTTCCAGTCTTTACACTAAGCTACTCGCCTCATTGCTCCAGCTCCATACTTTACATTCAGACACGACACCGATATTGATCTTCTCATCTAACTTTCAGCAAGAAAGCAAAAAGCAAATTTTCTAAAATGTCAAACCATTCCTTTAAGTCTCCTTAAAAAAATAATAACAAAAGAAATCATCCTAATGAACATAACATAAAAGCATTGCAATTCTTCATTAGCTTTACAGATACACTGAATTAAAAAAAATTATTCTCACATTACAAGACTTTCCTTCTCTCATTATTAAAACCATTACTATTCTCACTGGAATAGGGTGTCATCTTGGATGTCCATCTCTCATTGGACTTTATGTACATTTTTAACATGTTTTTTCAGGTGGCCTGACTGTGTGAAGTTCTTGGGGCAATGAGGGCAGGAATGTGGTTTCTCCCCTGTGTGGATATATTTGTGCCTTTTCAGGTTGTTGAAGTCTAAAAATCCTTTCCCACAGTATGGGCACCAGTGTCTCTTTTCCCCATTGTGCCACCTTAAATGCATATTTAGTTCCACCCTTCTTGCAAATTTCTTTTCACAGAGGTTGCAATGGAATGGTTTCTCTCCAGTGTGGATCCGTATGTGGGCTTCCACATCTCGTTTTGTGAAGAATCCCTTGTTACAGATCTGGCACACAAAAGGTTTAATCCTGCTATGCACCATCTGGAGGTGTTTGGTGAGGCCAAAACTGTAGACAAAGCCCTTCCCGCACTGCTGGCAGATATGGATCCTACCATTGCGGTGCACCCGGCCATGCCGTTTAAGACCTTTGGAGTCCGAGAAACGCTTCCCACAAAGCTTGCACGAGAAAGGTCGGCGACCTGTGTGAAGGCTAACATGGCTTTCCAGGGCAGCACTGCTGCTGAGGACGCGGCCGCACTCCCCGCACTGGTTCTTCAACAGACGCCTACCAATGACCGATAAAGGCTGTAATGGCGATACAATGGGTGGTCCTCTCAAAGGTATGGGGTGGAGAGAAACACTGGGGGGGTACACTACTGTATTATTCCGGGATCTTGGAGACCTTGGGGATCTTGTCTCTTTCTTTACAGTTAAGAGCGATGACCGCTTTCCTCCTGTTGGAGGTGTTCTACTGGATGGCAATCGCGGAGGAGTCCACACAGCCGTACATTTTTTCACAGCCTCACAGCTAGCGCGATTCTCTACTAACTGGCTTGTTTTAGCTCCATTCAGCAATTTCGATTGATTAGATTTTTTTATTTTGGCTATCTTTTTGGCCTTTGCAGCTTTAGCTAACTTCTTAGCATTCACCTCTCTCAAATTCTTTCTCAGACCGGTACCACCTTGATTTAATCTGGGTTTCTTGGCAGGAGTGGATTCCCCAGTATTTCTAGGACTGACACCATCTTTAGCCAATTTAGGCCACCTAACAGTTGGGGAACTACTTTCACACTTAGTGTTTTTAGTACCAACACCATCTGTAGTAATGCTGAACCTCCTAGGACTGAAGGAATTGGGTTCTCTTTTAATCTGTGTTGAGCTAGAACCATCTTTAGGTAAGGTACAACTCCTACGGCAGAATGAAGTCGATTCATTTGTAGACATTTTAGGGCTTGTGCCATTTTTATTGAAACTAGATGTCCTAGGACTAACAGAAGTAGATTGGGTCTTTTCAGGACTAGCAGCATCTCTACTTGCACCATCTGTACTTGAACTAGTCCTCTTAGGTCTCACAGAAGTAGTTTTAGTATTGTTAGGGCTACCACCAGTTTTTGTATTTTTGGGGCTAGCGCCATTCCTAGTTGAACTAGTCCTCCCAGGATGCACAGAAGTGTTTTTGGTCATTTTAGGGCTGACAGAGTTTTTAATTGCACTAGATCTCCTAGGATTCACAGAAGTGGATTTTTTATTTTTGGAGGCTACACCATCTGTACCAGTCCTCCTAGGACTCACAGAAGTTGATTTTTTATTTTTGGAGGCTACACCATCGGTACCAGTCCTCCTAGGACTCACAGAAGTTGATTTTGTATTTTTGGAGCCTATACCATCTCTACTTGAACCAGAAATCCTAGGACTCTCAGGAGTGGATTCACTATTAGCATTAGACCTCCTAGAACTGACACAAGTTGGTTCACCAACAGTCTTCTTAGGGTTAACCACATCTTTACATAATCCTGATCTCCTAGGACTAATGGAAGTGGGGTCGTTCGTTGTCCTTTTTAGAGATGTAACATCTTCCACTGCTCCTGGCATTTCTGGGCTTACAGTAATAGGTTCACTAGTTGTGTTTTTATCATTTGTACTGTGATTCTCTAATCTAGGTTTCTTTTGGCTTGCAGTTCCGGGATTTGTTTCTGCACGTGATGCTAGATTTGTTTCACTTCTTCTAGCTTGCAAGTGGGGTTTGAGGTAACTTCGGAGTCTGGACATTTTTTGTAACCTTTCCTTGTCACTGGTGCTGGTCTCCGCACAGGAACCTCTGGCACTTACAGAGTCATTAGAGGTGGCCTATAAAACAAGGAAAGAAGAAAAATAAATGTTGCAAAGCAATCACAATACTTGTTGCAGTAATTTCAGTTAAATATGATAAAAAAAACGAATATTAATTTAATATTCAGAATAGCTATATAATTTGCAAATTGGACACATTTCAGAATCTCTCCCTCAGTTTCAACATAACTTGCATAAAGATTCAACATAACAAAAAATGTGGTCAACCACCTAGCCACTGTGTGCCTTCCTCAAAAAGGTGAGTAACAAAACAATTAATCAATAGTCACATTCTTCATTAAAAGGTACCCACTACAGGCTGGCTGTATGTGTAGTAAGCAAAACAAATATTAAATTTATCCACACGGCACATTTACCACTAAATTACCTTTTTTGGATCTTGTACAACAGGTGACACTGCCAGCTGTGCCAGGAACTGTGCTTTAGTCATCTGCAAACGAGGGTGAGCTGAGTCCTTGGGAGTGACAGAGGTTAGATGAATAATGGCAGAAGATTGTTTTTCTTCAATTGCTGGGTCATTAGGTAACGCACAATCTTGCACTGCAGTGCTGATCAGTTCCTCGTCCAAATCAGAAGTAGGTTCACCAGCTGTACCAGATATAGCTGAATGCTCAGTCACGTTAATAGCTGGTGCTGACACTTCGGATGATGTAGATGGCTGCACATTCTTGCTGTTGGGGGACTCTTCCAAAGTGGTGCAGTTTTCAGAGGGCAATGATGCCTTCTCTTGAATATCATTTGGTTCTTCTGACATTTGAGAGGTTTTTACAGAAACAACAACTGGAGATTCTTTTAAACTGGGACAAATGTCAGTGGATAACACAAGTGTCTCTGATGGTTGTGTAGATATGACCACAGATGATGGTTTCGCATGTGTGGTACCTTCATTCAAATTGGATTGAGTTGTAGAAGAACCATTTGTATGCAGTTTTGAGACTAAGACTGATTCTTCAGTTGAAATTGGAAATGGGAGCCTGGTTAATCTGACCACAGCAGATTGTTCTAAAGTTGGTGGTACCGCTGGAGACTTGGAGGTTAGCACTAGCCCAGCTGACACATTTAAAGTGGAACAGGTTTCTGTAGCGACATTTATTGTTTCAGAAGCAGAGGCAGTTTGTTTGGGAGAGTCCAAGTTGTCAGATGCATCAACCTTCCTTTGAGATAATATTGTGACCACTTCATCTGAAGCGGGTTGTGTATCCACAGAAACACTTAACTCCTGTGATGAAGAGACCAACTGCGACGATGACACTTTAACAGGAGCAGATGATTTGGCTGACTCCTGCTTTGATGTCGGAACAGTCGTCTGTGATAGACAGTTTGTTGGTGCCACAACTGACACCTGTCTTGGGATTATAATTGTTATTTTTGGGGGTGGTAGAGTCCCAGACTGTGGGTTTGTTGATGTGCTGGTCGACGGTGAAGACGAAAGCGGCTTGCTGGTCGTAATATATATTGTATTCTGAGGAACAGAGGAAAAGGAGGGTTTTCCGAGAGGTACGGCTGCAGCTTTAGAACCTGAAAGTATTCTACTATTCTGTGTAGCAACAGCTGTTGAGACCGCAGGAAGCCGGGCGGGAGGCTGTGCTACAATTTTATGAGGCATTAATGAGGGTACTGATCTTGACACGACAATTATTTTATGAGGCATTGTGTTAGTCAGTTGACTGGTCGATACTGATGTTAATAGAGGAAGGGGAGAGCCCAGCTGTGATTGCACACTTGTTTGAGTTGCAGAAGTTGATGAAGGCATTATAGATGTGGTAGTATTGGATACAGTGACCATATGCTGTTTTGATAGGACAACATTGATGTGGGCCAGAGCTGCATTGGTTGGAGTGGCATCTGTAGTCTGAGGAGCGGCACTAGGTTTCTTTATTGTCGACTGTGTTGTGGACAGCTCAGTTATGGGTAGATTGCTTGCAGCTCCAGCAGTTTCAACAGGAGGTGCTGGAGTTTGTTGTTTAGCTGGGACCTCTTTCATAATTTGTAAGGTACCCACACTTGGAGAACACTGGGTTTGGGGTGGTGCTGCCATTCTTTGTGGAACGGAGAATGTATTTTCTACCGTTGACTGATTCATGGCTTCAACTAATAACATTGCATCCTGAAGAGTTACAGAGGTGCGGCGTTCTCTGGGATGAACGAACTCAGCTGATGAAGTGTTTAGTGTTTCAACTATAGAGGAAACTTTAGTGGATGGAGCCTGAAGGTCCCCTTTTTTTGTTTCTGTTGAAGGTTGTGGAGATTTAGATGTTTTTTTCTTTTCAGAGGAACATCTTCTACTGAAAGATGCTACCGAAACCGCCAGGGAATCAACCTTATTGTGCTCTATGTCTTTTACAGCAGTGTTTGCTTTCTCCCGGACTGATGAAGTGATAATGGATGAAGCTTCTTTAGGCTGAACTGGGGATGCTTCTGGAGGCTCGGATGAAGTGATGTTCAGTGTACCAACCTCAATCTCTTCCACTGTTGTTGTAGGGGGATTTTTCACTTCTTGCTCTGTTGCAATATAAGATGATGGTGACTGAAGGATTTTTTTCACAGACTGTTGTTTTGCTTTCTTTGGTGGCCGTCCTCTTTTGCGTCGTACTGGCAAGTCAGGCTGGGAACTAACCTCAACTTCTGCCACGTCATTTTTTAATTTATCCCAGGCTTCTCCTTTGTTGAGTGGCGTGGATTGTGCCAACTGTTCCTCTGTAGATTCCACTACTGCACACTGCTGCAGAGTAACATCATTTTTCTCATTTACTTCGTCCTCTCTTTGATATTGTTGAGGGACCACCAATGGCTGCTCTTTTTCAAGGGGTTCAGCCTCTGATTTATACTGAGCAACCATTAATGGGTGTTTTTCAGATGGTATGAATTCTCCCTGTGTCCCAATTTCTGATATCTTCAGACCGACTTCAGACTCTTCTTCAATGTCATCTTTAATTGCAGCGAGTGAGATGACTAATGAATGCTCTAGCTCAGAAGATTGGCCCTGGGCTCCTTGTAAACCACTATCCATTCCCAAACAAGGTGATTTTAGGGCCACTTCGGTCTCTTCAACTTTTTGAGGCAAGGGCCCACAAACAGAGGCCTGTGGTGAATCTAGGCACAGCAGTGAGAGAGACATCACATAGGAAACAGGAGAAGAAAAAAAGAAAACAAAGGTGAGAATGGTGCTGGAATCCTTAACAAAGGTTGTGGGTTTCTTAATTCTTAATAATCTTACAAATTATTAGGGCTGCCCCCTAATAGTTGACTAAACAATTCGTCACTGAAAAGATTCTTAATCAACCAACCTTTCATTAGTTGGTTAGTCACAGAGCCTGCCCTTTGTCAAACTCCATTCGGAAACTGCAGCTTGTCACCAGGACTTAAGTATCTGTGGATTGTTGCAACACAGACCTTTTTCTTGTAACACAGCATTCACTTACTGGCACTGTACCAACTGTACTAGACGCAAGTAGCAAGTTAGTGGTCCCATTGGCTGACTGTACCCGGACTAAGTTTGTCTACACCGCCCGCACAGGAGCTTTGGACCATCGGGAGGAGGAGGTTTTCATGCCCAGGGTGGGGTAAGCAGTACGGGATGCTACTGAAGAGCGGCGCCGGAATGTGTGGGCAACTGTAACAGTCTCAGCAGTCTCTCAGTAAGCATGGCCGGATCAGGACCAAACACAGTCTAAGATGCCCGACGGAGGCCCGTCTGACTATGACAGTAGGGCAAAAAAAAAAAGATTCCTCAAGTAACTTGTGTACTAAAAATCATTTATTCAAATTATTTGCATCGAGGCTTGGTTTAATCCATATAACTATATACATCTCACTGTGTTTTGCATGGATGATTATGACTGTCGAACAACGCACTTAAGCTTTGTGTGATCAGCGACTGTTCAGAGTGTCTTTGGTGTGATTTGACAGCACGCAATATTCAATAAATGTTGGATTTTATTCACTTGAAACATACAGGAATGCATGAAAGAGGTTTATTTTGTTGAGGAAAAAGGACTGGAAAGAGCTTCTACTTGTGTTTTTTACTAATATTTACTCGTGAAAATTTGTTGAAATTTTTTTTATCATAATTGTTTTGAATGTTCTACCTCATCTTTGTGAAGTGATGCACTGTTTGGCCTCAAGTGTTGCCCATAAAGAGTTCAAACCACAATTAACCATCAGGTTTCTTCAACTAACTCACTCAGAATCAAAAATCAGCCTTTAAACTCGAAAGAAATAACAATTTGATACTTATCGTGATAATTATCGATATCGAAAGATATGAAACTTTTTATCATAACATTTTTGTCCATATTGTCCAGCCCTAACATCATCCATCATGTTGATAACTCCGTGAAGATTTGTTCTTGTGAAGATGGAAGTTATCTTTTCCCGTGTTTTGAATGACACGTGTACTGTGTTGAAAATAAATTGAAATAAATTCAAATGTTCAGTCTCCTTGCTGGTTGTTTCGACACATTTAGAATCCTAACCACTTTTGATGTTAGCATTGTCGTAAATGGGCGGCTTGCATCACGCCCATTGTAAAATATATATTTTAAAGGCTCACTATTACGGTTTTTATCTGTAATATAACCCAGTGTAAACAATGTGCGATGACTAGTTGACTTATGGATTGAACTAACAACAACTAATCGACCACAACATTTTTTGGGACAGCCCGACAAATAACTTTAGTTTAATTTTTAATTCCTCACCTGCTTTATCGCTCAAGACTTGCCCACAGACGACAGCGGACTCAACTTCCTCTTCCTTCAAGACAGACTGCAGAGAAGAATCATCGTAAGAGTCACGTAAAGGGGTGGCAGAAAGTCCAATTTTGAGTAGACTCAAATGGGAAAATAAATGTATTTGCTGTTAAGATACACGCACCTCCTGTTTTACCAGTATAAATGCCATTTGAGAATTTTCTTCTCCATGCGTGTCACTGTTGTGCCCCCGCAAAGCATACTCCTGATAACCACATCGTTGCTCTTGGTTTTGCAATGATGAGTGCCTCAATTGTTGACATTGCTCAACCAACATCATGCGTACAGGAACAAGGTCTGTAAACAAACACACAGAAAACAGGACAACTGGTCATTTTAAGACTATGGTCTTCAAAAAAAAGGTATAACTTAAACTGCTGAATCCACAAATGCTGTTTGTTTGGACTTCAGGCTGCTTGATTATGGCAAAAATCACAATTACAATTATTTTTGTTAATATTGAGATAACGATTATTTAATATGATAGTCATTGGACTTTGGCAGCATAATGAATTTATTTAACTGTCAATTTACTGAAAAGAAAATGTCTAACAGTGGCTTTATATGAACTTTAAATTTAATTCAACTGAAAAACAAACAAAAAAAAAGTATTTCTTCTTACCACCACCAGGGCTAAACCATTAATCATTTTCAAAGCGAAACTGCGATTTCAAAGAACACGATTAGCTAATCATGAAAACTGCGATTAAAATGTAGTTACAGCGCATCTGACCCAATTGTTGATTTTAATTGTTCTTTATCTTCTGTGAAAGCACTTTGTACTCTGATAAGTGCTCTACAAATAATAGCGGTGCGCCGATCAGGATCTTTTGGGCCGATCACAGATTGCTGAAAGCAGTATCGGCCGATACCGATCACTGGGTCTATTTGGAGCCTTTTATTTATCGTGTAGCATTATACAGTATACTGTATATTTATTTAATTGGTCCTAAAACAATGTATTAAGTGTTAAAGTTAACATATGATAAAGTATCATGAAATGCCAACTGTTTATTTTATTGCCAGGAAACATGGGCAACAAATTCAGCTCAATCTGTCTCAGAGACTTAAACCATAGCAGCCTTTGCCTGGTTACTGTGAACATCTTATAACTTAAATATAGCTTTACTGTGGAATAAACTACAAAAACAGAACAAACAGCATCTTTATAAATTTACTACAACCATAAAAACTGCAACAAAAAAGGCTGTAGCCAAAATATTTAGGAGATAAAGAAGCACAGGCATCACGATTCCCTTATGAAAATAAGGAAAATTTAAATAAATAAAAGTACAATTTAAATTCCATATTATACTGTTAGTATATATTGCTATTACTTAGGCTACTATATTCATTATAATTTCAAACGGTTTACCATTATTAGGCTATAGGCCTTATATCATTTCAGTGGATTGTTTTCATTTTTTATCCTTGTGCACGAAGCACAGTCTACATCTTTTACATACTGCTGCCGACTTTACCAAAGGAGACAGTAGCAAACACTTTAAATACGGCCAGAAGGTTTTTATTTGATTTTGTAAAAGGTTTAAAATATGGGAGATTTACAGGGAAACATTTAACGGGAGGATACCGTGTGAGAACGGAAAAATATGGGGAGAATCTTGGGGGAAACGGGAGGGTTGACATGAGAGGAGTAGAGAGAGGAGTGGGGTAATGTGAGGCTACATCCACTGCTACGGTTTTAAAACACTCATCTAGTGGCCGTTTAGGGGTAGCCTTTACTGGGCATGCGCGTGCCAGTGTAAACATGAAGCAGATGGTCTACTCCGCAGTAGCAGACGATTTAGCGAAAGAAGAAAGTAATACAGACGAAGTACCACACTGGGCATTTTTTTTTGCATTGACCGACAACGGCGTTGAACTGTTACTGAAAGTAACACGGGAGTACAGAGAGACGGCAGCGGAAAACAGACTGGGAGTTGTCGCAAAGTAAATGCAGCGACATGCATAGTAGGCTAACTGTTAAGTGTTATACACAGTATATATATAATAAAATAACAAAACTAAAACTCTGTAAGTAGTATCGTGTTTTTGCTTTGTATGACTGATAAGACCGACTCACAAAGCCAAATTCAGATTCACTTTATTAGCCATTTGCAGTATAAAACCACATTGGAAAAGAATATGCAAGAAGCATAAAGTGCAATGTCACCACATAAAAAACATAAAAGACCTAACATAAAACAGACAAAAAAATGTGAGTGTGTGTTATCGTTTATCTGTTTTGTCCACCGGGTCAGCAGTGTTTTCAAACAAACATCTTCTGATTCACCGTTTTAATCTGGATGGGAGGCGTTTTGTAATGAAAACAGAGCGAGAGAGAGGCAGTGAGGCTCTGTGAGTGGCGCCGCTCTTTGCATACGGAAACTCACACTGAAGGATCAGTCTGTCTCTGCCTGATGCGCTGAGTGTCTATTATACTCCGGTTGCGGGTGGCGTGTGTTTGAGATGAGCACAGCCGCAACAGTTTCACATGATCGCTCACGCATGTTGCTCCACTTGTCTGATTGCTGCTCAACTCTAAATGTAAATGATTAAGTGGGCGCATTAATCCCTTCTTGTCTGAGAAGGACTCTGCTAGCTAGCTCAGACCGTGTCGTGAAACATTCTAGCTGCCGTTGAAAATTTGTCTGTCGAGTATTGCATCATCTGATTGGCTTTTCTTATAGGCCTTTTTAGCGACCACCGATCAAAGTAGTTAAAGCCATTATCGGCTGATTACGATTGGTGACTGATCGATCGGAGCACCCTTAACAAATAGTTATTATTCAAGTCTCCTCCCTCTCTTAGTGCTGCACTTGGGTCTGCTATTATTGCTGACATTGTAATGATTAATTCATACAATAAAGAACTGATTTATTTTCTCCTTGTAACATTTTAAATATCTTAATATAATTGTTTTATTTGATTTTCCCAGTAAACAGAGAGTGCTATTTGCTGCTGCATTTTTAAAAACACAAAGACAGGGCGGAACTTGTTGCAGATATTGATTGGCTTATACAGTAACTTAGCCTATAACGCTGAATGTGACCGCTCCCACCCAGTCATGCGGACTGTGTGCGGACTGATTCCAGCTCCCAGTGATTGCACACTGGGGCTAACTAGCTACAGATACAGCTAGCGGTTTAGCAAAAAGCAAAGCTGTCTGTCCACCAAGAAAATCTGTACCGTCATCCCTGTTGGTCTTTGAGGCTGTTTTCGGCCCCGTTCATGCTGCGTTCACTGGGAGATTGATCTTGGCCGAGCTCCCAGTCCGGCCTCAGCCAGCTATGACCACTAACATTAATTGCACGGAATAAAATTATAAACACCACTTTTGTTTTTGCCCCCATTCATCATGAGCTGAATCAAAGTCCTTATATGCAAGTCATGCCACTCGGCAACCATCTTGGCAACGCCTCCAGGCAGCTATTTTGGACTAACAAGACCAGGCTCCTAACTGAATGAATGGGGAGAGCGCCAGAACTGCACTTTCACTGGTCACCAGGACATAAAAACTACATGACTAGAATCAGCAGTAAAATCTGATAAAAAATGCTGAAAAAGTTGGATGACTTGGTCCCAAAATAAGGTTTAAAAAGCTATTTTTCCAACCGGTTATATTTCTACTACGCATGCGTCACCTCTTCCGCGCATGTGCAGTAGAAGTAAAACAGACCCTTACGTCAGTGGCACATTTGCGAGTGGCCTTTTATTGTGGCCAGCCTAAGGCACACCTGTGCAATGCCCATGCTGTCTGATCAGCATCTTGATGTCGACCACAAAGGGTCAAAATCAATGGTTGTATTTCAGATGAGTTGTATGTTGGCACTGGTTCACCGCAGGGGTGTATCTTGAGCCCCCTACTGTTCACATTGTATACACATGACCTTGAACCATCCGTTGCTAATAATGTGATAATCAAATATGCCGATGACACAACTATCATTGGGCTGATTAGTTCAAACGATGAATCTCATTATCGCGAGGAGGTGGAGAATGTTGTTGAATGGAGCAAGGAAAATATCTTGCTTTTGAACAATTAAAAAACGTGTGAACTTGTTGATTTTTGTCACAATAGGAATCAAGTGCCTATTACTATCCATGATTCCGATGTGCAGATTACTGAGAAATGTAAATTTTTGGGTGTGACTCTTTCGCATGATTTGAACTGGAGCTCTACTACGACTAATATTGCTAAGAAAGCGAGACAGCACCTCTTCTTTTTACGTAGGCTTCGAGAGTTCACTCAAATTACTAAAGATTCTTTTGAACTTTTACTATTGTGTAATTGAGAGGGTCCTAACTAGTTGTATTACTGTGTGGTTTGGTAATCTCACCTTGAAAGAGAAGAAGGCTTTGAACAAAGTGGTTCGCTCAGCCAGCAGGATCATTGGCTGTACTTTGCGGATCCTGGAGGTTACATATAAAGCTAGAGACTTTTGAATCGAGCTTTAAAACTTGCTAATGATGCTTTAGGCCATCCTGCAGGGGCCTTCTTTGAGATGCTTCCCTCAGGGAGAAGGTATCGCTCTGTCAAATGTTCTACTGATCGCCATTTCAACAGTTTCTTTCCCCAAGCTGTGATCACTTTAAACAAAGTACTTTAAATTAGGCACTTTATATCTTATGTATGGATTTTATTGTATAGTGTTTTACTACTGAGTTTTATGTGGCATTTGATTGTCTGTTTTATGTTATTTCTTATTATGTGGTGACATTGCACTTTGGGCTTCTTGCATATTCTTTTCCAATGTGGTTTTATACTGCAAATGGCTAATAAAGTGAATCTGAATCTGATATGCCACACCTGTGAGGTGGATGGATTATCTCAGCCAAGGAAAAGTGAACAATATTTGAGAGAAATAGGCCTTTTGTGTACACAGAAAGTCTTAGTTCTTTGAGTTCAGCTCATGATAAATGGGGTCAAAAACAAAAGTGTTGCATTTAGAATTTTGTTCAGTGTAGCAACAAGTAAAGCCATTTGTTCATCAGCAAACTCTGTAAATCACAGAGAGTTGAGGCAGAGCTGCTGGGAGACATGGGCTGCGGATCGTCCAGCCCTAGGAGTCGGCTGTAAATTTTTTGTCTACACTTTGGGCCCGTTAGTATTAATCGGGCATTGTTTAAACGCGACAGCCTAGTATTGTCACTGACCATGTCCATTCCCAGTGTACCCATCTTACGATGGCTACTTCCAGCAGGTTAATACACCACGTCACAAAGCTCAAATCATCTCAAACTAGGGTTGGGCCAATAGACGACACGCTGACAGATGGTCGATGGCTGAGCAGGGGATTATAAAAAACACCACAGGTAAACACACCGGCTTGCCCCGCCACTCTCTGTCTCCCCCTCGCCTGTGTACTCCACTTTCTGTATCAGCAGTAGCCTACGTTTTATAAAGTCACCCGTGATCCATTATCACAGCAGCAGGTGAGCCACTTATGGGCTTGTTAATGACAAATCAAACAACCGAAACCAACATCTGCACACTGTGTGTTCACTGCCGCTTTACCTGGTCCGTGCTTGTAACGTCCTAGGCTACCAAGTTTTTAACCGAGTGAAGCGAAAGAATACATGCACATGAGACGACCGGTATCCCCTCTGCACGCATGTGCGCTCCCCCGATGCCGTCGTCCATCCCGATATTTCAGTGTAGACATAGTCCGATGGAAATTTTGTAGACAACGCCCAACCCTATCTCAAACTGGTTTCTTGAACATAACAATGAGTTTCACTGTACTCCGATGGCCTCCACAGCCACCAGATCTCAATCCAACACAGCACCTTTGGGATGTTGTGATTTGGGAGATGGATGGTCAGCAGACAAATCTGCAGCAACCGCGTGATGCTATCATGTCAATATGGACCAACACCTTGTTGAAAGTACGCCACAAAGAATTAAGGCAATTCTGAAGGGGGTTTAACCAGGTACTAACAAGGTATACCTAATAAATTAATATAATAAATAAATTAAAATAATTACGATTTTCGTATAATCGAGCAGCCCAACTGTGATAATGTTCGAGAGTGGTAAATTCCTGTCTGAGTATTATACACCTCTGTGCAGTGCAGCTATAAAGACTTTTGATTTCCAACGTGGTCCAGACAACATGTCATATACCAATTTTTGTAGCTTAACAAGACCCTTACAATATATGCATTCCTGTCGCAATTAACAGAAGTACTGCAACCAAGCAGGATCCTCTGGGTCTAAAATGTCAAAACAATGTGGAAGTGCCTTAAACCTGCATTCTTTCAAACGGCCAGCAGGGGGTGACTCCATTAACTGAATGCATTAATTGTTAATACAGACTTAAAACAGTTAAGATATATTATAATAAAAATAAAACATGCGATTAATCGCGATTAACTACTGAAATTCAGTGCTTAATTGCGAATTAAGAAAAAATTCATCGTTTGACAGCCCTAGTTGAAACGTTTTAACTTAAATCTCAGCTGTATGTGCGTCGCGACAGTTGTGTGCGGCGGCACTATGACGACCAGCTACATTGAGGGGTACTCTCTGCAATGGAAACCTGAGGACGGCCAAACCGAGTCGAGGCAAGTTGAGCTGGTTCTGGTAATGGAAAAACGGCAGAAGAAGTGGGGAACGCTGATGTGTTTGCAGCAGAGGTACGTTAGGTCTGTGAGTGTGAAGAGAACTGAAGGAGGCGAATTCAATAAGTGAGTGATGCTTAAGATTGAGAATGAAGTATAATTAAAACAGTGAAATAAGAAACAAGCTAAGCTACTAAAAAAACAGTAAAAACAAGTCCGCTATAACAGTCCCCTCCCCTTCCCTCTAAGCAGAAAATACCGATGTATATTTTATACCGGAATTCTGCCTAACAGTACTGGGATTTGACTTTTGGCCATATCGCCCAGCCCTAGTTGCTATGACGACCAGCTACATTGAGGGGTACTATCTCTGGGTACTATCTGCAATGGAAAACGGAGGAGGGTGGGCCAAAACTGAGTAGAGTTGAGGCGAGCTGGTACTGGTAATGGAAAAACGGCATATCTGGTGATTGCCAAGTTGCTATCATGGAGACCTGTCATTCATGATAGAGGCTACTCGTATCCACTGCACTGTATACATTTAACCAGCACCGTTGAAAAAGCTCATAAAGGAGAAGGCTGTCCATTTTTTCCCCCGGTAAGTACATTTTGTTTTACAACTGTTTTTTTCCATTAGCCAAAATTAGCATCCCAGTTAATATCAGTTACCGTAAATTACCAATGCACCTTGATAACCAAGCTGGCTAGTTAAATACGGCCACGTCTGGTTCCAAAGAAAACAAGATGACGATAGCCAAAATGCCAAACTCAAGGCTTCAAACAGTAGTCGATAAACCAATGGGTGACGTGGCAATGTCCACTTCTTTTATTCAGTCTATGCAACTCAAGATGGCCAGCTAGCTGTGTTAAATGTGAGAAATACAGATCAATACATACCCACTAGGTCAATACACCAATACAGGCCTGGTCTGTACTGTATTGAAAGTAACTACAAATTTAAATTGCAATGGCAATACTTATCAGACTACACTGCATGATCCAGCCCCAATATCACATAGCATTTCTTAAATGTTTCTTTCATTATGAGATTTTTTATATCATGAAAATAAAACATTTTCATTGTCACCTGTTTCAATTCAACAGCATGTAGCTTCACCCAGTGTTGAAGCCAAATAGATCTGAAATTACAGTATTGAATCTAAGGCATACAGTTAAATTGAGAAGTCAAAATGGTAAAAGCATGTATAATGTGAAGGGATCTTGTATTTGAATTCTCTTTGTCAACAGTAGTACTATATAAAATCATAATGCCACTTCCTGAAATAGTTGTTGTAACACAGTGTTACTAACCACACCGTTAGCTGAGATAGCATAGTATGGTTTCCCTCCCAATTGCTCTCCCATGCTGTAGACTAAGCTAGGCTATGCTAAAGCTACTGACCACAGACTCACAACAATACACAGGAACTGCCACGGGTATCCCGTATAACACAACTACACTCAGTTTTGGCTAAAACAACACACTGAATCATCAGGCAATTATATTGTTTAGGATTAACGTTACTAAGCTAATGGTGGGTACGAGGCATCACAACTCACCACATTGAACAGCGGTGTCACGTTTCTCTGAGCCCAGGCTGCGCCCTGGAAGAGCCTCACTTTCTGTGTTAAAAGTCTGTTGGCTCCTCGAACCCTCAAATTGGCTGCATCTTGTTTTGAGGTCCTCGTTCTCCTCCTTCATTTTGGATATTTCTGCCTTCAGCTCGTCGACCATAGTTTCGAAAAGTTTCGTGGTCTCTGCGACAGCACTCCTGAGCATGCTCTCCATGACAGAGGCATACTTCGACTGGAAATCGTCCGCCGACATTTTGTCAATGGTTATAGTCCGTCCAAGTTTCGATGTGAATCAAAATTCTTACCATACACTTATTGTAAATTGATTAAAAACATGGTATCAGGAGCTGCCTCAACATGGCTCCTTCCCATGGACAGACGCGGCCTCGGCTTTGTGTGACGCACATCGACTGAAGGAGGGAGTTGAGCAAACATCCGGTGAGCCACTAAAATCCCAAACTGTGTCTTTTGAATATTCAATTTGTAAGGAGACAATAAACTGGAACTTGAGTGGAAAATGACCACAAATACACTATGGAGTATTTTTGACCAAGAAGCGTCATTCTGTTACCGACGTCCACGCGCTGAAACGATTAAGATTGTCCCAACACAGGACCTGTATTTTCAATCACTCGGAAGTGCGGTTGTTTACGGAATCAGGAGGAAATGCAATAGCTCAACTGGAAACAAAGTAACGTTAGGTTACAGCAAAGCAATTGAATTAATTTTACTACCAAATCAACCTTGCAGTAAAGCTAAATTATAACCAGATTACATATGGTAATTGCTTGTTTCCGACAATTACTTATCTCATAGTGGTGGGAATCTGTCACGTTAACCCTGAAAAAAACTAGCGCAGCAAAATAGCTAGCTAATGTTGACATTACAAGCGACTCTTCAGTTTGTTAAACACTAGGTTTGGTGTGATGGAAGTAACCAAACGGTAAATATGGACCAACAAATACATATCTACAACATGTTTAAGTTTACCTCCACTGAGTTAAACCGAGTTTAAGAAACTGGCACGTCCAGTTTAAAGAAACCGACGTTAGCTTTGCCCGACAAATGCCACTCCGCTACAGTCTTTGAAGTGCCAGCCGAAAGTTGCCTCTTCAGTTTGCTGAAAATAAAATACTGCCCTTAGTTAGCACACACTGTTGGTATAATGGCCGAGACCATAGTAACGTTTCAGTCCCAACTCTCTGGTGTAATGGAAACGGTCTTCAAAGCTGCAATGTACGAGATCACCCGGCTGGTGGAGGACAGCTTTTTGGAAGAGGTGACACGGTGCAGGGACCAGGTCGAGTCGCTGAAGAGGCGACTGAAGTGGTCGGAGAGTCGACGTAAAGAAAAAGACGGTGACAGGAGGGGGAGATGTATTGACTGCGGAAGAGTCGTTGGGTGCGGTGAGGAAGAACCCAGAGTGACAGGTGAGTCTGCCTGCTGTCTAATGTTGTATCAATAGCGTTATATAGGTGACTATATGTACACTTGCTTTTTTTATGAATTACACAACCAAATTTAATTGATTACATAACTTGGGGGAAAACCATTGTAGGAAATTAATTCACATTAGATGAAGTCAACAGTGGTCCTCTGCAAAAGCTTTAAAGCTACCCCAGTCAATATTTATAAATTAACAATGAATCAAATTAGTACACTTAATGTGAAGGTTGCTTGTACTGACAAACTCTCAGATATTTACCACCCAACTCTTCAGGTCTCCTTAGCTCTACAGAGCATTTTACCTCGTTCAGTGTCACTGTTTTGTTCACTCTATCCGCTCTCATTAACTTTCAGCAGCAGCAACTGTATATTACCTGCCCAGCACTAAAAGGCTGGCACACAAACACTGACATATTATCATCTTCAAAAGTGATTTGGACTTGTGTTACTGTCCACCTGGTGAGTAGTTCAATGTTTCTCTCCTTTTAGCTCTGTGTTTGGTCTGTAGGGTTAGGGTTAGGGTTAGAACTGTAGTAGGGTAACTGTAAGTCTGTCAGAACTGAAGAAGTCCTTTGGATGAGGGACGAAACGTCTTCTGGTATCTTCAACCAAGTCCAGTGGCCCTTGACTTTAACCTTCTTGGGACTCCTGAGGGAAACGTCTGTCTCTTGAGCTGCTAAATGCTCCCATAAGTGCACCAGTTAGTCACTAACTTTGTCCGCTGTTTGGTGCTGGGCAGGTAGTGTACAGTGGGTTTTTTTAGCTTTTCGTTGACTTCAGCTGCCTGTTGTGGCTGAAAATGATTTGTGAACCTTTGTAGAGCTGAGGGGAGCTGCAGATAATTCTGTGTGGGTTCACCACTACACGCGTCCTCTTTCACATAACCCATAGTCATGTCTGTAGTTATTATTAAAATATTGATTACTTAGATGGAGTATGACCCACCTCAGCCTTTCTAAATCTTTCAAATGCAAATGGAAATACTAGCACATGCTCCAGTTTTTCCCTATCTTCTGCTACAGAGAAAAGTCTTAAACAAGAGTGTGTGCTACAAGAAGAGATAAATAGCTCCCTGTGCACTGATGGAGAGACACCTAGGCATGAAGCAGAGGAGACCCACAGTGCCATGAAGGCACCACAGGTAGATGACAGTTGATTACACTATTTGAGCTTCAATATATTACATTTAAATGTTTAAAACGTGAGCACAGTCAATGGCAATTTCATTGGACTTGTAAGTAGAGTGTCGAGTAAACTTAGTAATATTTTTTCAGTATTCTCTATTTTGTGTAAATTCTCAGTGCTTTTGCATTAAAGGAGACCTGCCTGTTGAACTAATGCTAATCTTATTGTTTCTCTTGAGGTGAGTAGAGCTAAACTTCCAGTATCAATGGTGTCTTTCTACATGTCTGCCAGTCTCCAGGTGTTCAGGGTGAAAAGCTGGATAGACTGCTCAAGGAGGAAGCTTTTCGGATCACGGAAACTAATGAGTCCCAAGAGAGATGGGGAGTCAATGTAGAGGGTCAGTGTCTTCATATACGCAGATTCAGAGAAACAAATTTTTAAAGGGGGTTTTAAGCATATTAATAGCTTAATTGTCAGTTACATATACAGTCATTTCTACTAGGTTTATCAGAAAATGATAAACCAGATGATTCACATTCTCAACAGTGGCTTCAAAGTAATTGTTCTCACGGTCCATTTGCTAAACGTGTCATTGTAGTTCCTGTAACCATATTTCTCCTCTCATTGGTCAGAAACGGAGGCATCAGGTGTGCCGGGGCCCAGTAAACGTTACGGTGACCAGAAGATCCCAAAGTGTCACGTGAACTGGGAAGCTGGCTTTGACCAGAGGCCACAATCAGGCCATGGTGGTCACTCAGGTGACCCATCTGAACCCCCTTTCCAGAGCAGGTATGGTATGGAAGACTTGGGTGGCTTTGACAAGACTGGCTATGGAGACGGCAGTATGATAGACATGGGTAACTTGGATGGTTTACAAGGATCACCATCCCACCTGGGTGAGGATCTGAGTTACATGGGACACTATGAGGGGGACGTGGAAGCACCGGAAGAAACCGAGCATCAAACTTACCAAGCAGGCGTCGCACGGAATAGAAGCGGTGCGCTTGGTTCACCTGAAGGCTCTCCCTCAAGGACTAACATCGACGTAAGTGGAGAGTTCAGCTGTTTATTGATCAATGAAGAAGGGTATCTACAGGACCAGAGTGTCTTGTACCCCGAACAAATGTCTGGTGAATTAAGCGGCAGGTTGAGCCTCCGGACCCAGGGCATTCGCACTGACCCATCTTTAGACAGCACAGGGGATATGTATGGACCCTCACATGCATACAGTGATACCTTAAACCTGGGAGAGCGGTTGCAGCATCCGGCAGGAGGGAGAGGAGGGAGGAGACACACCTGTAACCAGTGCTCCATATCCTTCCCTGATTCCGCCTCACTAAAGGTCCACAAGCAGACACACAAAGGCACAGGTCAAGTGCCACAATACTCCTGCAACCAGTGCGGAAAGACTTTCACTCAAGCCTGTAACCTCAAAGTCCACCAGAGGATTCACTCTGGGCAAGGGCTCCACCTCTGCAGCCATTGTGGTAAAAGTTTCCCGTCGTTCTCTGACCTGAAGTCCCACAAGTGTGGACAAACAGGTGACAAACCTTATTGCTGCACTGTATGCGGGAACAAGTTCAGCCGTCTCTGGAATCTGAAGTTGCACCGGAGAATTCACACACAGGAAAAACCTCACCAGTGCACAATGTGTGATAAGAGCTTCACACGGGCAGACATACTGAAGGTTCACCAGCGGACCCACACAGGGGAACGCCCATACTGCTGCGCTGTCTGTGGCCTCAGCTTCAAACGCCTGGATCATCTGAAATCGCATCAACGCAAACACATGACAGATCTATAAAACTAGGGACATTTTGGGAGAGCGAATAAGAGAATTTAAGCTTGTTTGATGTACTAAGAGATTTAAAAATGAATGCTTTTATATAAGAACCATGGCTGTTTTTTTTTAAAAAAACACAAAGTCCTGTTTTTATTTCTTCTTTTCAATTCCAAGTCCTTGGGTTTTAATTAAAATGTTTTTGTTGGTATGAAAAAGAAAACATACCCATTTCTTGTGTTTGATAAAATACATCTTGTTTGTTGCCCATTTGTTGCTGCATATTTTATTACTGAAAAATTTACTTATAAAAGAGGCTGAGTGACATTATCCTTGTACTTACATTACCGATTCAAAATAAAACTACAAATGATGTCTGTAGATGTTTTCTATAAATGAAATAATTGAGGCATTTGCATTTTTAAAGGATTACTTTCATTTGTCCAATTCTTTTTCTAATTACAGTCTACAATTGACTATAAAGTGAATCCCATGTGGCAAAAGGAAAAACGGGTAAAATTCCTTTACTACAGAACACCCCTAAATAAGTCATACAAGTACATCAACCATTGCCCCGATGTATTATAATGCATTAATCTCAAATGTATATAAGTCAATCAGGCATTTTCATTTGTTTGCCAAAGAGGAAGTAGGGAAAATTAAAGGAGCATGAGCTTAAAATTAGAGGCCAACCCAGTGCTGAGCCCTGTTGTTACATATGAGTGCGACAGTAAAGACACATCCGGGTAGCATGATCAAGAGTTTGGAAGATAACAAGGGGAATATTTGTAGGGCTCTGAAAAAAATGATTACTCTAGTTGACATTCCAGTGGTTTCTCGTGTTCATTAGAGAGCTGATCAGAAACCTACTAGCAGGTGGTTTAGAGGACATGATGCAGTTTGGATAGAAGTCAGAGGTGTCACAGAGGCATCTTCATATCTTATCGGGCCTCATCTCAGAAAAAGGACTGATCAGAAGTCACCTTCTTGTTGCTAGAGGAGGAAGAGCGGCAGGTCAAGAGAATAAAAGGGAAATATCTGTGGTTGGAAACATTTTGGAATTTAGAGAGGTAAAATACTGATTAATTAATAAAGTAGTCAAAGATGTTTAAGAACATCCATCAAAGCAACTTATGTATGTTGCCTAACAGGAAAGGGCTTTTTGGTTTGAACCTCCATAGGACCAGCTGGAGTCTCTGTGGTGTCTGTATGTTCTTCCCACGGTTGTACAAGGTTTGTCCCAAGGTTTGTCTGGGTGTTCCAGATTTCTGATGAAAATGTTTCTGTCGACCAGTGGCCATTGTCTCTTACAAACTACTAAATGTAATAATTGGAGAGTTAAATGCACATGATAATTTTCATCAAGGGGATACAAAGTTAACATTTCTACGAATATGTGGTAACATAATATCAGTAGGCTAGTATCAAAAACTGGAACTCAATCATAGGCATGATCTATTTTAAAATGGGTATAATCTCACTGTTTGCCGTCTTTCAATGAAGCAGTGAAGGAGAGAGAGATCGTGTCGATTCATCCCTGGTGTAAACAACAGCACTTACTGCTTGGCGCAGCCTATGGGTTTCCCTTTATTAAAACGCGTTTTGTTATTCACACACACTCACAGGTAAGGCCACCGTACTGCGCTGCGAATGATGTCACGAGCAAAAACAACCACCACCAGCGATTGTTACAAAGCTAGCTCGGTGAAATGGTGAGTGCACGTGAATTTGCTCTGCCGAACAGTTGTTTCTCGTGGACTACATAAACCCAGGTGTAAACAGATCAACGCGCTTGGCTCGACTATGGTTTATATGAAGTGTAAGTTAGTCGTGTACGATTTGTTGACAGTTTGACGCCGTCAACGTTAGTTAGCATGCGAATGCTACCGTCAAGCTAAAGAGTCACATTAGCTGGCTAGCTGACAGTCGTGTCAGTAAATAGCTCGTTGGGCATCACCAGTCCAACCTTTTAACGTGTATTATTGAAGGAATATCTGTGTATTGTCCATCAGCTGGAGCACCTACAACAACAAGTGGACGCATAGTTGAAAAGGGACTGCTCTGCGATAATGGTGCTCAACCCAAACAACCTGTGGTAGCATTTACCAAGAAAATACTTAATGTGGAGTTCTTATCCTTCACTTTTCTTTAATTAGTCATCAAACACACGGAATTCCGTTGTCAGACACGAGACCCTGGCAGTGTATCATGTCGGACCTGGACACCCTCGTTGTGACTTTCCAGACCCAGCTCTCGGATGTGATGGAGACTGTGGTAAAGACGGCCATGTATGAGGTCACCAGGTTGGTGGAGGACGGCTTACTGGAGGAGGTGAAGCGCAGGAGCCAGGAGGTGGAGTCCCTGAGGATGCAGCTGCAATGGGCTGAGAGAAAGTTATGTGACCAAGCGGAGAAAGAAAGAGGGAAAACTGGCAAGTGTGTTGACTGTGCCAAGGATGATGTGGAACTGTCCAGTGACGCTGCAGAAGAAAGGCCCAAAGAACAGCAGGATGGTAAGGGCAAACCTATTATTATTTGGGTATAAACGCACTGTTTGATGATTATATGTACTTAAGTACTTCTTTTTTTCAGTCATTTTAAGAGGCTGTGGTGTGAAGAAAGAGGATGCCTCTGTGGAAAGGTGGACAAGAAGCCTAAGACAGGAAGTCCTACCAGAGTTACCACAGGCAACAGACAGTCCTAGAGCCACTCACAGCCCTGAGAGGAAAACACAGGTGGGTCACAAGACTAGAGCAGAATTGCTGTCAACAATGCTACATCAACGTTGTTGTACATCAGGTGTTATGCATATCTGCTCTGACAGGAACATTCTTCACAGAGCATCCAACCAACAAATCAAAATGAAACCATAGTCAGAATTATCTGATGTATTTACTGTGCTGTTCAGACAATGGAAGAAGAAGAAGATGTGTTGCCAGCAGTGGATGTGAAGGAAGAAGAAATGAATAACCCATCTTGTTCTTCTGTGCATTTGGGAGGGTGGAGTGGAACCCTTGATGGTGAGTATTGTGTCACCCAGGTCCATTGTTTTCTTGGCATATGAAGTATGGACATTTATCTATGTATTGTGAAGAAATATGAAACGTGAATTCAAAAGATATGATTTCCTTCACTTAGTATTTTCTTAATACAGTGACGCACCACTGTCCCACACACTTATCGTAACATTTTTGCTGTTTAAAAAGAGCTGACTGAGCCACATTTGACTGGAATTAATTTGCCACTGCGCTTGTATAGATAGAAAGGTTAATATCCTCTCCCGCCGGCAGCTTCTCAAATTTGTGTTGTTTATGTAAATTTTGTCTTAATAAAGAGTACTTTTCAGTATTTCCCACAGAATGACTGTGGCAGTGGGGTATATTTCTATTTTTAGTATTTCTTATTTCACCATTTTAATTCTACTTCATTCTCTATTCCACACACACACACACACCCCTACACCTCTGGTCTGTTACTGCAAACACACAGGCTTGCCCCACGTCTGTCTGTTTGTCTCTCCCTGTATGGTTCTGCTCTGCTGACTTTCTCTGTCAGCAGTATGTTTTATAAAGTTGCAGAGAAGACACAAACCCTGTCTTTTGGATTTTTCCACCGGCGATTCTATTTTCACAGCAGCAGGTGCACCGCATGTGGAGGAGGCTTGTTGTTCATGAACTAGCCTATGAATGATAAAATTATCAAAACCAACGTGGTACTAAATGACATCTGCGCTGGTGTGTTCACTGCTGCTTTACCTGGTCTGTGCTCATAAAATATCTGTGAAGTAAAGTGTCCGTGTCATGTAATGTAATACCAGATAACATCTGTCTTTGTGTTTCTCTGCAAAATGCTACAATACGACAATGTCGCGAAATATACCTGGTTGGCCCTCACAAGTAAAGTCTATATGTGGGAAACACTGCTTTTTTTTGTATATCTATGCCATGTCTTCTGTAGTAAATAGAATGTGTTTACAAATCCTCTTACATAGGCAGACTATTTGTAAGTTATAAAATGATTTCAGTGGTTGGAATATTATGTTTTCAGGTTCTAGACCAAAATACTGAGCTGACACGTGTAAGCTGTGGTAATAACCAAGTTGATTTTTGGTATCCGTCTACTTGAAAAAGGCAGTTGAAGCAAAAATACAACCTCTGTTTCTATTCATTCATCAGGTGAAGCAGGACCTGAATCCCACAGCGCTACGGAGATGGCTGAGGAACAACCGAAACAAACTCAAGAGAACAGTGAGGAATTATTGAGAAGTGTCATCAAACAAGACCCACAGATCTCTTCTGCATATGTCTTTACCGAAGAGCAGGAGGAAACGCACATGGCCACAGATCCGTCTTTAGAGGTGGACAGTGTTTGGGCTGGCCTGACTGTCACAACAGCTGCAGTACTGCAGACTCACAAACATGCAACAGAAAAGGACTGTGATCCAGCCAAAGCTAGAGGTTCTCTAACGCAAACAGAACATCAGCTGAGCAACTCTTGCACAGAAGATGTTAATCTTCTGGTCATCCCAGGTGGAGATCTGATTTCACCCTCCTCATCCCTTGATGCAAGACTCCAAAACAGTGAGACGTTGGGTGTGACAGTCAAGCACGAGGTTACGGGTTCTGGTGGGTGTGTGGAAAGCAAGCATAAAGAGAAGAAAATGACAAAGTCTGGGATGGCATCTTACTCAGGTTCAGGAAAACAGCACAGGCTGAGTTCAGACGTACTCAAGCAAAACCACATTTCCCATAAAGCCACTGTGCAGGAGGTCATGAAGCTGCATTCCAAAGTGGGTGCAGGGCTCAGACTGCAAGCTGCTATACAGCACCTCCACCGACCGACGAAAAAGCCCCCTCACACGCTCTCGAACAGCACCACAGCAGCACTGTCTATAGCTCACTCTCAGGTCGTCAGCTTAAATCACCTCAACAGGGTTCCCTCCACATCTAAAGCCGCTCCTCCTCCTCCGCTCTCAGTCCAGCGAGCTCACCTGGGTGACAAACAAGCGGCGGCACACAACCGAACGGGCGCACCTTGGGTCAGCATCAAAACCCAACATCCGTCTACAGACTCTCACAACACCAACCCCTTACCTCATCCTGACTCTCACCCTCACGCTGGCCCCAGGCACCTCCTGCGCTGTGGCCAGTGTGGGAAGTGCTTTCCCCACCCCAGTAACCTGAAGGCCCACTTGCAGACGCACACAGGTGAACGGCCTTTCTGCTGCTCCCTCTGTGGTCGCAGCTTCACCAAGCTGAGCAACCTCAAGGCCCACCGACGGGTCCACACCGGGGAAAGGCCGTACTGCTGCTTGGCTTGTGGCAAACGCTTCACCCAAAAATGTAACCTGAAACGCCACCAGAGGATCCATCTGGATGTATGATGATTGACAGCCAGTGAGAAAAAGACATTTGGTGTGTTTGCTTTGCAGTGTAATACAGTTGCAGTGGTGCATTGCATTCTTTTGTACTAGTCTCATGAAGTCATTGTCCCAAGTTCTTCTGCGCATTCCAGAAAAGTTCATCTAGTAACTTACAAAGGTGTTGTAGTGTTATTAAAGGACGAAAAGCACTGTGTTGTGAAGTGTATAATCCACAGAGATAGGTCAATTGTCACTTTTTGTCAATAAATAATTATTTATTCTGTGACTGCTCAAATTCTTCCATTATATTGCACCATGCCTGTGAGCACAAAAGCACTTACTGTATATTTGACCATGGATCAGCGTCTGTATTTACCAACCTGCTGAAAGGGACATTTTGGAAAAGTAAAAACTTTTACTCAAATTTAAATCTGTTGCCAAATGATTTATGATGGAGAGCTCCAGAGGTCTCTAAATTGGTTAAGATTAGATCCTAGATGGCTGCAGTACAGAAACATGTTCATCATTGGTCGGGAGTTAGGCGCTACACTTCAGAACAGTGTAATTTTAGCTTATTTGCATTTAATTGAAACATTGAAACTGTTCCATATTTCACATGTTAATTGCTTCTGGAGATATTGAGGATGAAAAAAGTCAAATGAGCTATTTTAATACATTTAAATTGTACACTTTCTTTAAAAGGGATCAACAATAGGGCAGATCTCGGTTGACTGCTGGTCATTGGTTGGCTGTTTTTTGAGGATGCATACTGATTGATTTTACAGTGTAAAAGAAATGCATTTTACTTTATAGCAAATCACATGACTAAAAACAAAAGCAAACACGATTGGAAATAATTGGCTACTCCTGCTCTGAGCATACATGTGATTAATGTTAACATATTACTCTTACACTTAACTGTAAGTAGGAGTAACTTGATAAATGTGTCTTACACATAACATCAAGGACTTAAAAAATGTTTTTCCTCCAATTGAAGATCTGTGTGTTTTTGTTTACGTGAGTATGATCTCTTTCAAGTTTGCTGTACTAAAGTCCTGAAGACTGCACCTTTTGAGAACTGACAGCACTTAGATGATCATGAGTGATGACTGGATCCATGCTGATAAAAATAACCGTAGATTAAATTCAGCTATGTCACCAAAATAAAAAAGCTTCTCCAAAAATACCTCAGTCAAGTTTTACAGCATTACAGTAGTATCTTGATTGACCACTTGATGTCAGCCTTTACCCTAACTTTGTGCAAATATCGGACCACAGCAGAGATTTTCAAATGATATTAGTTATCTTGTCTGGCTGCTAATGTATTAATGCAATACATGAGTACTCTGAAAGAAAATCATTCCATTAGAGTAACAATTCATAGTTCATTATAGTTGATCTGTGTGCCCAAGCCTGTGTGTTTGTGCATGTGTGTGCTTTGCATTTCTCATGTTCAGGATTAAGCTTGATGTGTTGTATCTGTAGTTAGAGTCGGAGCAGCACTGTGTAGGTGGTACAACCGATAACATTTTAATCTTATTCTCATGGTGAGGTAAAAGCTAGCAGGGGCTAAACTCTCTCTCTCTCCCTGTGTGTGTGTGTGAGAGAGATAGAGAGAATGTGGATTAAAGCAGTGCTTCTGTTCTAGATGATATATTTCCTTTTTGATGTTTGAACCCAATAATAAGAGAAGTTATCTATGAGCAGCAATTGAGAAATACATACTTCGGTGAATCTGCAGTGAGCATAATAGATAGTGGTGGCTATGTGAGGGGACTGTGAAACCAGTCTGTTGGCTCTCGGTTAAATGTGTGGGAGTGCACAGCATATTAACATATTCCCCTTATGTTAGCCAATATACGCCTTTTGTCTGTGTGCATCAAACACATGAGCTACAGCGGCATTCAGCTCATTTTAGGAGTTTTTCCTCTAACTGGGCTGCTCGTAAGCATTTCTTCGGAAGATTATTTGTGTTTGATTACTTTTTACACCCCACAACCCACTTTAATTTCCCATTCCTCCTCTCTTTAGCCTCTTCATTTGGCCAAATATCCTGTTTTTTCTACAAACTATTTTTCTGGCCCTTCAGTGAATTATTAGCCACACTATGTACAAGTATTGTGTGCAATATGAGACTGTTTGGCTTTTCCTTTACCAATATCTAAAAACTACTTAAAGCTAAGCTTCTGTTCAGTTGGATTTATTTAAACTGAAGAAGGTCATACAAAAAAGAGAGTTAAAGGGGAACTAGTATCCTTTTTAGTATTTTCTTATCTATAGTGTTACAATGTCAGATGTTTATGTTAAACATGTCAAAAGTTTAAAATAATGAGGCAAACATATTTAAAAAAAATCCCTCTGAGACAAAACCTCACATTTTCCCCTGTTGTGAACACTCTCTATCCTTTGTTCTACTCTCAACTCTGTATGATGTCATACAGAGCTGGATTTCCATTTATAGTCATTTGCCTGCAGCCTATGGAGGGATTATTTGGTCAGAACTAAAACTAAAAGGCTAAAACTAAAAGTCGAAATCGGAAACTAAAAGTCAAAATCAAAAACTAAAAGTCGAAGTCGAAAATGAATTTGGTATTTAGGATTGGGCATTTAACCATTTAAGATTGGGGATTTGGTATTTAGGATAGGGCATTTTGTATTTAGGATAGGGCATTTTGTATTTAGGATTGGGCATTTTGTATTCAGGATAGGGCATTTTGTATTTAGGATTGGGCATTTTGTATTTAGGATAGGGCATTTGGTATTTAGGATTGGGTATTTGGTATTTAGGATAGGGCATTTTGTATTTAGGATAGGGCATTTTGTATTTAGGATAGGGCATTTTGTATTTAGGATTGGGTATTTGGTATTTAGGATTGGGCATTTGGTATTTAGGATAGGGCATTTTGTATTTAGGATAGGGCATTTTGTATTTAGGATAGGGCATTTTGTATTTAGGATTGGGTATTTGGTATTTAGGATTGGGCATTTTGTATTTAGGATAGGGCATTTTGTATTTAGGATTGGGTATTTGGTATTTAGGATTGGGCATTTGGTATTTAGGATTGGGCATTTAGTCATTTAGCCATTTAGGATTGGGGATTGGGGATTTGGGGATTGAGGATTGAGTTGTGTATGCAAATGAGGAGGCGTGACCCAAAGGCTGCAGGAAGGGTTTGGAACAGCAGAGGCGCAGAGGCACTTTATGGACTGCAGGGGGAGCTCTGACTGCCAGCACACTGCCATGAAAGCTAGCAGAGGAAGTGAGCAGGGCTGGAGGGAGGACTATCATTTATAATACCATAACTAAAAGTGTACAGCATTTCTGTCCATGTGGCCTCACACACAAAGTCAACAGTGAAAGGAATGCTATCCATCTGACGAGAAAGCAGCGGACAGTACAGCAGGGAAGATATGATAACATTAGCAAGTTAGCTATAGTAGGCTAACTGTTGCTGACATGCATGCTGTCGGTACATGCAGGTTTTAAATGTGGCTATTAACCCCGCTGTGTTCTGTGTGTATAAACTGCAAGGATAAGGTGTAGAAGCTGTGTTTCTGGGTAATAGCACCATGCTGGGCAGGTGACAGGTGTGTGTTTACAGTGTTTGTGTGCTTTGAAAAACATAACAGCGCAGCTATAAAGTCTCAGCCGGCAGACCTAGTATGGTATCATTACTACACACATATGGATGTAACGTTGAGGCCTGATAGACATCCGCTAATCAGAAACAGAGGACACTACCTGCATCACTGCCGATGTCATTTGACCAGGGAGTGAATGGTGATTAATGCGATTGTCAGTGTTTTCCTATAGTGTCTCCTTTTGTTCTTTCACTTCACTGTGTTTCCAGTGTTCCCGTCCGTCCCTGTGTTTGTTATTGCCCCATGCTCAGTCTCCTGGCTCCCACTCAGCTGCCTATTAGGGCCTAAAGTCTACACTAGAGGTGTTTGAGGTTTACACAAGCTCCAGTTTTTCCCCACTGACTTGTCCTCCCCCCCTGCAGACAAAGATGTATCACCTGGACATGAAGGACAACTTGGTATCACAGCTTTGGATCAGCCATCTGCAGCAGAGTCCCAGTCGAGAGTGAAAGAAAGATGGCACCTGTGTGTTCGGCTGGCCGTCGGTCTCTGTCGTATTTATTTTTAATGGATATATTTATGGATGTCTATCTGGGTTTCTAATTGTTGCACACGTCTGGTCTATGACCGTCACTCCTGAACATTCGCACCTCTTTTATGGACTTTTACAAGCAGGATGTAGCGCACGTTTTTAATCAAACACACAGAAGCACCACTACGCATACATTGGAATGTATTCGCCAGTGGCCTCTTGTCACTTCACGGAGAAAACGCAGAAGGAAACGCGGGAGTCGGGGTGGACGCATCATCAGATTGAAAGCTATTGAAAGACTCAGGATCGATCTAAATCCGAATCATATGTCGTGTTATGGCGGATATGTTGCCTGGCGACCGCGAGCGCTGGCTCATCGGTGGCTTCAATCTATCATTCCCCTGCGATCCTCTCCTGTCCATTTGGTTGGCTTACCTCGGGTTGGCCTATGTCATCGGCAAAACGGCGTGAATCCTGGAAATCTACGTTCTTTGAAGAAAGCCGGAGTTTTCCCCGATGTGATTCATCCGCCTAAAATGGCTCTGATCAACGCTCGATCCTTGGTGAACAAAACCTTTCTGCTCAACGACTTCTTCTCCTCTCACAGTTTGGATTTTATGTTCATCACTGAATCCTGGACTAAGGCTGGTGATCTAACCCCTTTTTCGGAGCTAGTTCCAACTGACTGTACCTTTTTTAACTCCCCCCGTCCGAACAGACAAGGGGGGGGGGGGGATCGTGACTATTTTTAAAAACTCATTCTCTGTGCGATGCCGGCCGGTTCCTGTCAGTGCATTTTCTAGTTTTGAAGCTCAGCTACTTCATTTAGACTGGAATGGCCATATTTTATTAGGGGTGATTTACCGTCCTCCACACTCACTCCAGGACTTCATTCAGCAATTTACAGAATTCATTGGTAATATCACCACAACCTATGACCGTTTTCTATTGGTGGGTGATTTTAACATCCACGTTTGTTGTCAATCTAACACCCTGTCAAGGGATTTCCTCAGCCTCATTGAATCTTTTAACCTAGTCCAGTGGATAAATGATTCCACTCACATTCAGGGTCACACTTTGGACCTTGTTCTTTCATATG
>NC_060153.1:27060350-27091917 GCF_021292245.1 Micropterus dolomieu
GCCACAATTCTGTCTCTGAGCTCTTCAGGCAGTTCCTTTGACCTCATGATTCTCATTTGCTCTGACATGCACTGTGAGCTGTAAGGTCTTATATAGACAGGTGTGTGGCTTTCCTAATCAAGTCCAATCAGTATAATCAAACACAGCTGGACTCAAATGAAGGTGTAGAACCATCTCAAGGAGGATCAGAAGAAATGTACAGCATGTGAGTTAAATATGAGTGTCACAGCAAAGGGTCTGAATACTTATGACCATGTGATATTTCAGTTTATCTTTTTTAATAAATTTGCAAAAATTTCTACATTTCTGTTTTTTTCTGTCAAGATGGGGTGCTGAGTGTACATTACTGAGAAATAAAATGAACTTTTTTGATTTTTGGAAAATGGCTGCAATGAAACAAAGAGTGAAAAATTTAAAGGGGTCTGAATACTTTCCGTACCCACTGTATATTGATCCACAGTGTTACAGCCGCCGTTTTGGCCACTAGTAAAAGTTACTTCTTCAAAGCGTGGGCACTTCCTGTCGGCTCGGGGGGCATTGCGAGGCTGCCCAGCCGACCAATCACAGAGCTTACGGTCCGCGTCGACTCGACGTGTAGTTCCATTTTTGAGGAGGTGCACGTCAGGCTACGCTATAGGTGATGTTGTAGGGTAGGGGGCTACGCAGAGGCTACGCCATCGATTTGACAGAGAAGTATAAATTGCACTTAAGATGCACCACTCCGTAGCTCAAGAGCAGAGCGTACAACACATTGGGTGAAAAGAGGAGCTGCAGTAATGTGCAGTATGAGAAAAATATGGTGTTTTTTGAAAATTAAACCATGTAAACCTGTTCTGGTACAACCCCTAATTAAGATTTTGAACCTGAAAATGAGCATAATACCACCTCTTTTAGAGAAATTGTCACGATGCAAAGCTAATTTGCCTATTACTTCTTCTACTCCTTCTTTTCACGTATTGAATGTATTGATGAGCGTCTACACTGCCAGAATTCTACAGGAAGAAGAACATATTGACGAAACGCGCTCTCAAGCACAGTTCATCATAGAAATGTCTCATAAAAATATAAGGGTTCATTATGTAAGATCTTTATACATAATGTATATTATATTGCATTTCTGTCAATAGATCCTCCTAAATATACACACTTAAAGTTTTTTTTCCCAAAATGAAATGAAACACTTTATTGAGATTTCCGTTGACATACTAGTACAATGGACGTCAATGAAATGTTGAATGAAAAATGACATTTGATAACACTCAACAGGAGTGTTTCTGTTTTGGACTTCACAAGCCACTGTTTAATGTCATTTCATTTCCTTTGAATATTATTGTATTTGTCTGCCAAATGTTAACAAACGCCATTAAAGTATGGCAACTGTACTATGTTCCACACTAGGACTTATTTTGCCTTGAAAAAGTAGCCTTTGGTTAAATGTTGATTCCATTAAATTGTAGAATGTGTGCATAGCTCATTTACTGTGCATGTATATATTTTCCATGGTAAATGTGATTAAAAAGGGAAACATTATCTTGTTTAATTATGCACAGATTTTTTGAAAGCATCACATCTATTCCAGCACCTCACAAGAAAAGTTGCAGGCCTGATGTGCATTTAGGTGGTAAAAATGGTTTTCTGCTGTCATGCACCAGTTGTGCTGTCAACCAAACATTTGTCACACAAGATTTTTGTCAGCAAAACTGAAACGTGTTACAAAAAGTAGAAATGTTCAACCATGTACAACTGTAGTTTTTTTGAGCATAAATATTTAATTTCTTACAACTGATCATCCATTGCCTAATCAGTGCCCACATTTTATTAAGGTAGTATATCTAAGCATAAGATGGAAGCGTTCACTCGTTTAGGCACATTATTTTAAATCATCTCGAGTCGGTATATCCAGTAACTGCAGAATACAGACAAGATACTGAGCAACCTAATACAAGCCCTTCAAAGCCAATGGCTGGCTGATACCAGTAGGAACAACCATAGTGGCAGCGACAGAGTTAAAGCAGGAGGGCCAGCAGAACGTACAATGGAATGATAGCACTTGCCAACATTGCCAACTTTATCTACAGCTAAAATCTCAACAATCTGCGAGCAGCAGGAGGCTGTGTAGTTCGCGTGAATGATGGGAGCACTCAAGGAGGTGGTTGTGAGGTTTCCATTGCCCTGACGCAGGGAAACCCTCTCTATCCCAGTGCCGTTTCCGTCACTAAGGTTGGCAAAGAGCTCCCACTGGAAAGGTTCACACTCAGACACATCTTGAGGGCAATCATCTGCCAGCACGCTAACCACTTCACACGAAGGCTGAACAAAATCTGTAATCTGGTCAGAGAACAGGGAAAGAAAGGAGGGAGATGTATGCATGAATAATGGCAAAGGGCAATTTAGATCTGTAGGATACTTGTTCATATGTAATAGTCATCTGTGGCTATGTTCGAAAGCTTTTTATTTATTTTACACTGTTTCCAACTGTGTTAAGCAGATTGTGTCTGTTTACCTTGGTAACAATAGAGAATCTCAAAACGGCGTAATTGGAGTCAACACCACTGGATGACTTGGCTTCCATAGTCAGAGTGACATCAGTGCCAGATGGTGTGCTGGCAGGTGGTGTAATGGTCAAAGTAGCATTAGTATATTGTCCAGTTGTCAAGGTGAGGCTGTAAAGGGAGGAGAGAAAAAATTCATTTTATAATTACATTAACTATTACTGGTAATATTCTACACATTTGGTTTTGATTGGAATCTTAACAAGACTGAGAGTCTACATCCATGCTAGCAGCTCTGTGGGAGTGTACGTGGGCACATGTGATGCTTTAAGCTAAATGCTAATGTCAGCGTGCTAACAGTCACAATGCTAATATGCTGATGCTTAGCAGGTATAATGTTTTCCATGTTCACCATGTTAACATGCTGACATCTGCTATTAAGCATTAAAAACAAAGTACAGCTAATGGCAGTGTCATTAGTTTTTAGCCGGTATTGGATACATTGATACATTTTGACCAGGTGATGGGGCTAGATGGTCCCTATTGGACAACATATGTCAACCTCATAGTGACACTAGGGAATTCATCATCTGGCAACCATTCATGTCTGTACTAGTCCTTCTAGTAGATGTTGAGATATTTTGCTAAATAAGTGAGAACTGTGACCCTCTGGTGGCGAAACAGGCAGAATCAGGGGATCGCTAAAGTCTAAAGAATTCATCTTCTCAGCACCATGTTTATCTGTACCAAATTTCACAGTGCGTATACTGAAGTTTGGCTACTTTTTTAACAACTGGGAAGGCTTTAGAGTCTGATTGGGCTACTTGTTACTTGTACTGAAATCTGTCATCACCACTGGTGGCCTGCAGGCCGCTTGAGTTGGAGCAATAACTCGTGTCACTCACCCTAGGGGCAATTTACGCTTGTACGATGTGTTGTCTGACCATGTCAGGAGACAAAAGTGTTTATACATGTTCAGAACAGCCAGGTGGGGTGGAAAGCGATAGAGACAGGGGAGACGTAATGAAATGAATGGAAAAAGAGATCTAGAGAGAGACATTCGCCAATCACAGTGTGAAGTGGGTGTGAATGTCAGATTGTCAGTTTCAGAAAATTACAGAAATAGTCTGAGACAGATGGTGGAAAGGTGTGGGGGGAGAGGGGTTCTGAAGCTATACGATCATCTGACAACCAGTTCTGACTGAGCATAGTACTGGCGCCTTAAGCCTGACCATAACCTTTACTCCCAACTGGTGGGTGGGGTTGCACATGTGACTCCACTCAGATTTAACTTAGACTAAGATTTAGGCAGCAGGAGTAGGTACTGTAGATTTAGAGACGTGTCAATATTGATAAGGATATTTAACAAAGGAATTGTTTTTAGCTGCTCACCTGCTTGGGTAGGACATGGGGAAGTCTTTGTCATTTCTGGCGTTCATTGAGAATTGACCACCGGGGCCTTGGGTCATGACACTGAAGGGAAGCTTGAAGGCTTTTCCTGGCTCCACACTGCTGTCTACCACAACCTTGAGGGAAATTGAAAAGAAGAACAAAAAGACGGGAACAAAACAATTGAAGAAGAGTGACCAAGTTCAATTCTGCAAAAGTATTAATTAATTTTTTCTTACTTTAAATCAATCTAAATCTGCTTTACACACGACACAGGTCGTGAAGAAGAAGTGAAGAGACTGACCTGGATATTCACTTTAGAGACAGACATCTGGGTGGTAGACTGCCTCTGAAAATCACTGGTGGACACTTTATCAGTTCCTTTCAGAAAGACCACAAACTCCCCCACAGGAACTGCATCAACAGTCACCAGGATGTTTCCGTTGCCCATGTCCATTGTTGTGCTATTGCTAACAGTCTCAGGACCAGACACAGTTACCAGGCCAACATCTCCAATAGTCATCGAGGAAGGACCATTCCTACCCATTACTGAGAGCATCAGAGTGGCCGGCTGGCCTGTGTTACCAGAAGAGAGAAACGAAGAAGCAAGGTAGGGGGATGAACAAGAGGAAGATCCATTATCATGGCAAAAAACTGATATACTGATTTAAATCTAAATACTGGATTGTGTAAGGAATGGGTACTGGAAGCATTGCCCAGCCTCATCATAAGCTGAAGTAGCTAATTGGGCCATGCCATCAGTTTTAGGAAAATAGAAGTCGGCTTTTAATCATTTAATGTCTTATATTTTATATTTTTCAAATATACATTTACAAAGTGTGAAGTGGTTTTTTAAGGTAGAAAGTTTTTGTATAGTTGGCAAAATAGGGTGTGATCACAACACTGATCAATTCACACAAACACACACATGTCAGTGTATATATCACCTAATAAAGGGCCTATGCTACACATCTCGCAGACACATAGCAACATTAGCATTTATTCTGACTCCTGTTTCTGAACACCTGGCAAGTCCAATATCCACTCTGTTTTTTAGCTCTGTTTTGGACTTCATTAGGGGAAATATGGCTTTTTAGTTGCTAAATGTTTTACTATGCTCACCAATTAGTTGCTAACTTTCTCTGTCTACTGTTTGGTGCTGGGTATGTAATTTTAAATGGGATTATCGTAGACTTTCTCTGAAAACAACTGCCTGCTACATCTGGAAAATACGCTGATGAGAGCGGTGAGAGTGAACCAAAATAATTTTAATTTGCACACATAAAAAACAAAACAATAAGCTAGAAGATAAGATGTCCATAGAGCTGAGGGGATCTGCAGATTCAGGTGACTTATTATTCACCACTAGATGATGCTGTTGTAGTACTGAGACCCACTTTATGGCACCTGGCTAAGACACCACATGTACAGCAATTAACTGCACAGTAACTAATAACGTTTTTAATGCATAGCAGCGGTGGGCGATGTACACAAATCCTGAATTTAAGTAAAAGTACAGATACCCTTGCTAAATATTACTCTACTAAAAGTAGAAGTCTTCAGTCAAAGTACAAAAGTATATGCTTTTAATAATACTTATGGAACAAAATTAAAAAATACTATTAGTATGGCCATGTTTGTCATAGGTTGCTGACTTTACAGTAGGAAAACCTTCCTATTCATTAAACAATGGCATTCATTATAAACAGTTTGCCCTTTCAGTAATGCCAGTGTCAGTGGTGGGCAAAGTATTCGGGCCCTTTCAGTAAAAGTACTAATATCACACTCTGTTAAAAGTAAAAGTCCTGCATTAAAAATATTACTAAAGTAATATTATGTAAGAATAATCAGGAAAATGCACTTAAAGTATAAAAAGTAAAAGAAATCATTGTAGAAAAAAAAATGTCCTGTGGCTGTTAAACTTTTATATATTTATTATAACTCATGTATTAATTTAAAAGCAGGATTTTAACTATTTGAGTGCAGCTAATGATTATTTTCTTCTAATTCTGAAAATAGTGAGAAATGCCTTCACAATTGCCCAGAGCCCAAAGTGACAACTTTACAATGCTTACTTTGTCTAACCAACAGTTCAAAGCTCAAAATTATTACAAATAAATAAATAATTAAAAAGCTGCATTTCTTCACATTTGCGAAAGTGTAACCATGAAATGTTTTTACATGAAAAAAGTCTTAATCTATCAAAGTTGTTGCCAGTTCATTTCAACTTCTAATAATCATGTCAGCTGTACTTGTAAATGTTGGGTATTTTAATTTATAACAAAACATATTTTATTAAGTCTTCATATGCTTTGTGTGTAAAATCTTATTTTTTAAAGTAACTAGTAACTAAAGCTGTCAGATAAATGTAGTGAAAAGTACAATATCTCCCTCTGAGATGTAGACAGTGGCACAAAAAGAACCTCAAATTTGTACAGTACTCGAGTAAATGTACTTAATCACCACTGATGCTTAACCATCGCATGATAACTCACAGACAATAATTTGGATGCTTGGAAATGTTGTTAAAACAGTGACACATGATTAACACGAAAACATTTGATATAATTACATTAGAGAATTTAAATTCAACTAGCAAATATCCCAGAAGTCCTATAAAATGTCATAATTACAAAGAAGTAGTAGGACTATCACATTTATGATTGATGATTACACATAATCACTTTGTGTCTGTATTAATGTACAGTTAGGCGGTTGTGAAACAGTGAAATTGCTTTATTGCATGTAATGTACCTGCTTGTGGACGCCCACTGAGTACTGCATAACCTGGGTGGGGTCCCTTGAAGCTTTCCACGAAGTCATAGATAAAACCAATAGTACTTTGACCTGGAAAACAAGTACAGGTTTACAGTAAATAGAGAGACACCTAACTGCCTCTCAACTGTTTTAAAAACAGAATTAAGTTTGTACAACAGCTGTGTAATAATTTGTATAAATTGTTTTGACAATAGAGGCAGAATTAATTTACATGGTTTGCATTGCCCAAAAAGAAGTAGAAATAAATATTAAATGTGCTACTGATTAAAACGCAATGGGGTCAGTGCGAATATGGGTTCAGATTATCTTAGTTCAACATTTTTTGAAATACGCTTATTCACTTTCTTGCCAAAGGGTACATGAGATCAATACCACTCTCATGTGTGTCTGGTAAATATGAAGCTACCACCAGCCACTGATTAGCTTAGCTTAGCTCAAAGACTAGAAACAGGGGGAAACAGCTAGCCTCTGCTATCTCTGTCCAAATGTAACCAACAGCTCACCAATTACCATATAATATCTTGTTAGTTTAATCTGTACAAAAAGGTATGATGATGACAATTTGGGGTTTTACTGGGGCTTATATGCTGAGATGCTTATATGAGAGCTGTATTGATCTTTTTATATAACAAGCGAAAAAGCATGTTTCCCTACATGTTGAACTAATCTGCAGATTAAAGTAAGATGACACAATTTCAACAGCGCGTTGGCTGTGTAATGAACAAATATACAGGTTCTGACCTGTGATTTTCAGTGTGTATGGTTGGTTGGAGTTGATGTTGATCTTCCAGGTTCCTGTCTGTTTGTCAGCACTGACACGAATTCTCCTCAGGTTGCCCACTGTCTGTATGGTCCCCAGTTTACCGCTGGCCTCATTGCTGCTCTGGCTCACGCCTGGAATTTGTTACCATGCATCATTACTCATAAATATGCATCAACCATTCTCAGCAAGAAGCAGGGAAGGGACACCCAACAAGTCTAACACATTGCCATTATCTTAAAACGGTGCATTGGAAATAGTGTATTACCCGCAGGGTTGGTCAGTGTGAAAGTAAGGGATGATCCTGTGAGGTAGATAGTGATGTTTTTCAGAGATTCATCCAACGTGAAGGGGAAGGTCTCCTGCTTTCCAGGATTCCTTGCTCGCTGAAGAACTGTCACCTGATTGAGGGGGGAGAACAAGAGTTGCAAAACTGATAATTTATCTCTCTATTTTTCAACCACTAATGGTTTAAGGTTCATGTATTTATCATTAGAGAACACAGGGTTGTACAACAAAGTGCAAGCTGTTGTCCTTTCATGCTACACACATAAAAACAAAACAGAAAAATGTGTTAATGGTGGAGCACAGAGGATGGGGAGTCTCAGTGCCCAGAGGAAAGCTGCTCTGCAGTCTGATGGTACGGCAGCGGATACTTCCTGGTACACGCTTCAGTTGGTACAGAACACACTGTTAGAAGTGCACAGTCTTACCAGAGCTGAAGTGGAGGTGTCGAGGATGACGTCTGTGGCCTGAGGCAACTGCTTCTTAGACACCTGGATGGCCTGGCCTCCAGAGGCCAAAGCCAGGTCCTTGTAGTCTTCAAAGGACGCAGCTCTGAGGGAACGACGACGACGGCTACCTGCCTCAGTCATATAGAATGACACCTGTGGAGTTCATTTAATATTGAGATTATACCCCCAGCCTTTCAAGTTAAATTGACTTCAATAAACTGAGTGAACATAGGGCATCACTGGTTGTCAGTCAGTATTTACGATTGACTTGGAGCTCCTGATGAGAGCAACAATAGTGTCCTTGAGAGCGATGTCTTTGGCTATAGCATCGGTGAAAACAAAGATGTGGGAGGAGGCAGGGGCTCCGGTGAGAGCCAACTGAAAAAATACAATAATGAACCTGGTCATTTTAATTCAGATTCACCACAGTCTTCACAGGGATCCATACAAATATGTGGGAAAAAAAATAAACAACCATCCTAGTTACAATATGACAACATCATAGTTTCAGTACCTGAAGTCCTGACAGGCACATCTCAGGGGTATCACCACCTCCATTCGCCTTGAGTTTAGAGATTTCTCTTTTCATCTTTTCAGGGTCTGTTGTCCTGATCATAGGCCCAAAATCTACATATAAACCACGGAAAAGGGGCTAAATGTTAAGATTAGCATGTGGTTCACAGTATTGAGGACTAACTGTATCTTTTTTTTAAATCACTTCTCATCCTAATGTAACTAGTAGTAACTACACAGCCAGACAGATACAGCAATTCTGTTATCACACACCCGGGGCCTAACACCACTAATGGTTTCCTAAACATGATCAGTAGAAAAGTTCATACCGGGGTCATTGAAGGGCACCAGAATGTACTCAGATGGCTCATCCTGTGTCCCTTTTTTGCTGTCAATGATTTCGTAAACAACCTCCCTGGCTTCATCGATGTCATCTGACATACTGCCAGTGGTGTCAATAACAAAGCACACGACAGATGAGCGGGCAATCCCCATCATTCTGTCAGAAAGAAAGAGAGAATGAAGAATCCAGGGTCAGGTAAATCTAATCATCCTTCTCAGTCTGGACAGTGAGGGGTTTATTTTCATCATAAAGTAAAACTTTGAGATATTTTGCCTGAACATCATACCTCAGGAAGTCTTTATCCCCGGCAGCTGACCGGATGTCCTCCAGCAGCTGGAGGCTGGCGGCTGTGGCTGCATTCACAGCAGCATTGTGGAGGGCCACATTGTCCGGGCGACTCTCGTCTTTGTTGATGCCTCCGCGAGGAGCTGCTGTGCTAGTCAGGTCAGCTGCACCTCCATGGCTACATTTACCTGGCACAGGACAGCAGGGATATTTATAGAGGACTTGTCCCTGCTATGTACTCGTGTGCTTTTCTGACCTCATGATGGCAACAGGACTACAGGATATAACTGCTGCATAGATAAGAGTGGTATGGATCGTCCCATCTAATCTTTTTAAGAAAGCAAATAACAGTATTTCCCAAAATGTTGAACTGTAACTTTAAGGTGTAGGACTGGGCTAATCCTTCTCCTCTTTGCCGAATTTAAATTAATTACTTTATTCTGAAAGTGGCCTCTTGTGTAAATCAGCAAATATAAACATTACCGTAAAAGTTTGAATAATAGCCCAGGCTTTTATTTGCTAAAATCAATCAATCATAATTGACCCTGCCTATATTTGGGACAGGCGTCCGTATGGGACAGGCCTTTAATTCCTTTTGCACAAAACTGAAACTATTAAACATTATTTATTTCAAACAGAATAATACTTGTATAAAAACTATCAAATAATATCAAATACACATCATTCATTTGATCTAGCTCTGACAGACGGCTTACGGTGCAGGATGAGAGAAGTTAGCAGACAGAGAGCGATGGACTTCACATGACAGGATTCACAACTTGGATTCATTTTTATGAAAACACATTCGGACATAACGAGCAGACTTAACGACCGCTTCAAAGGTAATGGCAGCCATCACTTTTTTTCCTTTTCATTTCTTGTACCAGGCAGTTTGCACCAGTAAATCTATAAGAATTAGACTTTTGGGCTCGTTGTTTCCGTTATATGATTTGAATTGTGGAGAATCTAACCGATCTAAGCAGCTAGAAGCAGCTAAAGCAGGCAACCCCGAAGGGTTTAAGAGGTTTCATACATCCAAAGAACTTCTATAAAAACTAATTGAGGCAGGTGTTTATTTGTCAAAATCACCAGGCCAGTAAACGGGGTAGGGGGCTATTTGGGACTCGGCTATTAATTGACATTTTACGGTATTTGCTTAACCTGTTTTATATATCTAAGTGAGTTAGTGAAATAACTCCTGGTTTCTTTCTATCATGGTGTGTTTACCAAGTCATGTATCCATGTGTATCTTTTAAATGTTACATGTTTTAACTAGATGTGGAAGAAGTGCATTTCCACCTTGATGGCAATTAAAACACAATGCACATGCTCTAGTGGCAACAATTTGCAGACTACTGGTCCTACTGCTCAGCCAGTCCTGCTCCTTCTGAGTGTGAATGAATATGGCCCTATGTATCCGAATATGCTTTGGAGAAGTATTTCCCACTGATACCTTTGGGCTTGGTAGCAGAGAAGATTCCCATGTAGCCAGATGTGAGTTTCTTCTCCTGAAGGATGTTAGGGAGGATGGAATTGGGGCATGTTCCACTGGCACAGTCACTGCAGGTCGCAGTGTTGACATCTAAATAAGCAAAAGGCACATGGGATGCACAGCAAGTAAACAAATTTAACTATGAACCATGATAAATAAGCATGACTTTGTTTTATTAGTTTGACTTCTGTTAACACATCAAGATGACATTAGGATAAAACTACACACTCTGCTCTTTGGTCTAAAGATATGCTCCCAGATAGAGTTTTACCCAACCCATTTTATATGGATATTGTCTACTTTATAACATTTTGCTAAACCCACAGTATGTGTATGAAAACAAAATACACACCTGCTAGATTTTCCAGAGGAAGGTCTGGTCTTATGAGGCTGATGTATGGCTCTGTGTACCCCAGCTCCACCCAGTTACTGTGGCTGTAGAAGTCCTGACAGTGCATGGAAACTCTTTTATACATACACATAGACAGAGTTGTGATTCCATATTCAGTATTTCTACACATCCTAAAGTGAACTTTAGAACATTTCCTCCATTCACTCTCATTTTTCGCTCATTCTACCTTATTTGATCGCATCATTCTTTCATGCAGTATATGCCTCCTCATATTTACATTTACTCATTTGGCAGACGCTTTTATCCAAAGCATGCAAGCATCAATACAGTGAGAGATCTACAAGTGACAATAGATACTAGTAAGAGCTATTCGCAAATATGGCATCAGTGGTAAGAATTAACTAAATAGTGCAATCAAATCAATCAAAAAAGAAACTTGTAAGGAGATAGAAGAAGAGTTCAGGTTAGGGGTTAGAGGTGTTCTCTATGCCTAGCTGTTCCTTTCCATGCTCACACCTGTAGTGTATGAAGGACTCTGCCCAGTGTTTCCCTGGCAGCCTGGTAGTTTTCCTTCTGAATGTTAGCCTTAATGGCCACCATACCTTCCGTGATTAGGCCACGTCCCTCCTGAAAGGCCTCTGAGTTGAAGTGATGTGGGGCACTGAAAGCAGGTTTCACATGTAATAACTTGGTGGGTGTAAGAGCAAATCATATTTAAATCTTTGCAATAAACAGTCACATTATTCTATTGCTTTTTAAATAACAGTTGTTTTCTTTCAACCTACCTGTTGACAAAGTCACGGTCTACCAGTCCATTCTGGGTGTAGATCTGTTGAAGAGCAGAGTGAAACTTGGCACCAGACACTTCTCCTATTGCTGTGGGACCTAGACAGGCCTGGACCAGCTCTTCAGGTGATGAACCCTGCAGTCAGAGGTCAGAGGCTAGAGGTTACAGTTGCAGTAACAGGAAAAATGAGTGGTAAGAGAGTTCACAATTTAAACAAGAGCAGGCATGCACAAAGACAGTTTGTCTTAGTAATGGAGCTAGGTTAAAATGAAGTGCCTTATGCAGTTTTCTTTGGCACATGTATTTTCTTACATCTACATCTACTGATAATGTCGGATGTTTTCTGTGCAGTTGATTAAATACCTGTAGCCATCACACAGCAGCAGGAATAATACATGTGTTTCATCTACTGTCTCTGATTTGCAAGACAGGCTGTGCATTGTTTTACACACAGATGGCACAGCAGCAGCAGCAACTACACTGATTATTTCAATCTCCCAACACATCAACAGGAGCGACGAGGATCTAACAATTGAACAAAAGAACATCAGACTGGAAGTTATAGTGTAACAGTAAAATTAAGTAACACAGCTGTCCTCAGGATGAGTCTTGAGCTCCATCAAATCTGCCAGGACATTTTGATTAAAAGCAAAAGTCCAAAATCTGTATCCTCTGGAGAGTCAAAATATCAACAGGATTATGACAGAGAGTTTTTTGTTTTGTTACGTGCAGTTGTGACTTAAATGAGGCTGTAAAATAAATAAGAAAGGGACTCATATGTTACCCGCAGAAACACCCTCCATGTTATCAGTATATTTTTGAATTCAATTTATGGAAATGAGGGTGAACATGTGAGTGTGTTTCAGTGTGTTTGTCGGTGACTGTTTGTGCCGTCTTGCACACTTTTATCTTGCGTCCTACCGTGGGTTTGAACTCATAACCAGCTGCCTCAGCCACCGCCCGGCATGTCTCCTTCACTTTTTGCATTAGAGCCCGTCCTGTAATGCTGACATGAGTGGATGCCCCACCTCCGACGGGGACAAAGGCTACAGTGGTCCCTGTTAGGGCCAAAGCTAGCAGGACTGTGCCCAGCACTGACGTCATGATCAATCTAGAGGGAGAGAAAAATAATGACTGTTTATTCAACTGATTTGTGTCTGAATTTTGATGCACATATTGCCAAGTGCTCCTGAAAGACATACTAAAATACACATTACAATTATAGAATTTAAATCCTACACAAGACATAAGACATTTCTATTCTAAGCCCAGTAAAGGTATTTAATGTACTGAACTGAACTTGACACGAGGAGTTCATAGATAAAGACACACATTTAGTACACCTTTGAAGAATGTGCTGATGGGCCACTCCCTCTTATTACACTTTCTGCTTTGTCCTTTATTTGGTATTCCCACAAATTTCTCAGTGATTATGTCAATAGTCAACTAAAGACCATCAGGACAGTATGTTCCAACTCAACAATGCTATATTGCTGTACTTTGTTATATAAAACATTAAAATAAGGTGTGAAAAGAAAATACATTAGCAAAAAAATCTTCCAAATAATACATAATATATAAAATAAATAAAATAAAACCATGTAAATTACTCACAGGTTAATTAAAACATTTTTTTAAACTTCAGCTGAAAAAGGACAAAGAGATGATACTGACTCATTATGAAAAAGTTTTGTGTCTTGTCTTTAGCAATGTCAGAATCCCAATCAGAAAGAACTTGCCAAGTAGTATTTTACATGTACAAGTAAATGGCTATGGTTATTAGGTGCTAGACATAAACATACAGTTGACATAAATAAATGTAAAATATATAAAATATAAAAAATATGGAATAAACAGATGTGCAAGTTATAGAACTATGTGTGAAACAACAATGTGGCAGTTATTTACATGTGCATTACATTATGTGCATTATGTGGGGAAACTATCGTCGCCACAGAACCTTGTCAATTAAATTAACAAAATCAAACTTTGAAATACAATCATACCTTGATGTTTCTCAGCTGTGACGACACTCCAGTGATTCTTAAAGAAGTGTAACATCCAACTACACCACTCTTCTATATATAGTAGATTGTGTATGATGGAGGGTGGAGACTTGAGCATTTGGTGTAAATACTGTCATAATTGAATACACACCTTGAAGGACAAATACACTACATGACGTACATGAAGTACAATAAAATAAATTAGTCTTCTCTCCAAAATGACCACACTGTGAGTAACTGATTGCAAAGGTTCAAAAAAGGTGTAGCAAGTTAAGATATATCTTGATTCATCCCCCTACCTCTCAAGTCAGATGAGGAGGGCAATGATGAAAACTCTGAATACAGTAATGCAAACGAGTCACTTGACAAGGCAATTATTTTCTGGTTTATATTTGGTTTACTTATCTACACAACCACGTAGACTGGATATAAATACAATTTTTCATGTGAAATATTTCCCTCTTAGATGTATTTTTCAGTTAATTCTTGTCACCCTCACCTGTATCCAGGATATGCATGACTTAGCCAAAGCTTGCCCGAGAGCTGGGATGGATTATTGCTATTTTGTCCTTATCTTTTCTGGCAGACTTTTAATTTAAGTATGAATTGGCAGTTAGTTTTTTAAAAAAACTTATTTTGCTGTTATAAATACCCATTATAATAATTAACAAAAATGCTTGGAAGCATGGGTTACTGAACTTTATGGCTCCCAAAATTATAATGAAGTTTACAAAATGCAATACTAAATTAATTTACTCTTTCTTTGATTTATTATTGTACTAATTTATCACTTTCTAAAACATACTCCAGCTAGCTCAATAACTAAGTGGGATCTTTTCATATTTCACTAATTTATGACATAGATTTTATACTTTTATTGCGAGGGTATAGTCATCTGTGGTTATTAGTGTAGGTGTAATATGAGGTTACAGATTAATATTTAACTTAATCTGTAGGGTTTGGTGTCTATGAAGATTCTCAGTCATCCAGGTCATAGTTATCCAACGAAGTTTAATATCAAGGGCAACTGGACTTGGTTGAAGATACTGTAGGGTTTGGTGTTTAATATGGTGAAACAATCATCTTGCTGAGCTCAACAGTTTCAGTAATGTACCAGCAAGTACTGAGCAATGTTCAGTGAAGACATAAACACTGTCATTCCAGAAAAAAAAGATAACATTAAATGAGAGTATGATGCTAAATGTAGTGACTTATTACTGACTGGATCCTCTGTATCTACTCACTCTCAGTTCTCAGGTAAACACTTGTCTATCTTCTGAGAAATAGTGTATGCAGGTCCAGCCAGATAGCACACGGTGTGTCATCAGAGCGTTTTACTGAGAACAGCTGCCTGCTGCTGCTGGAAAAGAAGTCGATGAGACATCTGAGAATAAATCCAAACAGTGCCCTAAAACCTAAAATCAAAACAGAGGGTTTGTCAGTAACCCCTGTGAAACAGAGTGCAAAAAGCTTTGAGGTCCATTCTTTCTCAATTGGTGGGTATGTCAGAGGTGTTCAGCAGCAACGTGTACTGTTGCGAACACAAAAGTGTTTTCAAGGAACCACCGTTTTCGTTTATATTAATGTTTTGCTATCTTTTGTCAGGGCTGAACGCGGCTGTTCTCACATCTCGCTCTGCAGTTACCTGGACTTCCACCGCCCACTTCCTCACTTGCGTCTCATTCCCTCATCAGCCACACACAATTAATAGGCTACCAGTTTACTTCCATTGATCCCAGCCAGATGTTACATCTAGCGCTACATGTCTTTCTCTCTAGCTTCTCTTTCTTGTTCATCCATTGTTTCTGAGACCAGTTACCAACCCGTTATGGACTTTGCCATGTTGTTATCCTTATTGGATCTGTTTGCCTTTACCTGTTTGGACTGTCTTCTCTGTTTTTGACTCTTGCCTGCCTCACCATCTTGTAAGCCTGAGTTCCTCTTTGTATGTTAATAAGTTACTGAACTGCATCAGCTCTGTCTCAGGCATCTGCATTTGGGTCCTACCCCCCTGTGTTCCTGTTTCCCTGCTAGCAGCAGCCATGAAATGAATGAATGATTAGTTGCTTCTTTTTACCTTCCAGAGGAGAATATTGTATCTTTTACTCTACTGCATTTATCTGATAGCTATGAAAATTAAGATTTCAAATACAAAACATAATACATTTGGTAATATGATGCACTGTTATTGATTAAACTACCCAACAGTATATACATTAGTTCAAATTAGCTCCACCTTGATCAACAGTAAAATGCTAACATGCTAACATGAATGCATCAGGGGCAATTTATTTCCCTGTATAATGAGTGTTTTTCCTTTGGGACTTAAGGGACATTTTCTATACAGGACTTTTACTTGAAATGGAGAGTGTTTATATTGCAGTATTGGTACTTTTACTTCCCTAAAGAATCTGAAAACTTTCTCTCCCACAATATTAAGGGTCTTCTGTCATAATATGTGTAACACATAATGTGTGTAACACAATATATCTGGGTATGTGCATGCTTTTTATATGTATCAATTTTCCATGTAATTAAATTACTTATGGCTCTGTCAGGTTATGTTATGACTGATGTATAATCTGATCTGACCATGGAATAACCTTACCTTTAAACTTTACTTTTACCTTTAACCTTTAGTTAGGGTAAGGGATAGTAAGGGTTTTTGTTTCTATGTCGGCTAGGCTTTTTAACCCCCTGTGCTTTTTAACAATGCAAATGTTTTAATTTAATATACAATAAATTCATATTGCTTTTACATACTCAAATTAACAGTATGGTTTGTGATCTCTCAGCATCTTTCATCTCCTCTGTATAAGCGCACAAAATAGTCACATTGAAGTGAAAGTTGTTTTGAGTTGTGTCGCATCACCACCAGATGGCGACAGACATTTATAACCACAGTTTTCTCCTCTTTCCCCCTTTGCTCTGATACTGAGCTGCCAAATGAGTAATATTTGAAAGTTGTTATTTTAGTTGTCTACACAAAGGATGTTAGTGTGAAAATGTGTCAGTATATAGACTTATACTTGCATGCATTGTATCATCGTGGAAACATACAGCTCAGGATGAAGTGTAAGGGCAACTAGTCCAGCCTCTATGATCACTAAAGCAGGACAGACAGTGGCATCACAGGTAACACATTTCAGTCTCTCTCACATTCTGTTTTCTCTCTTTCTTAGATGTTCATATTTCTCTGTATTTCCCACTCACCTTCCTTAATTGAAATTTCCGTTAAATTTGCACCCATGTTCCCACACTCCCTCCCTCTTGTCAGCACATAGGGTGGAGTAAGGTGAGGTGTGTGTGTGTGTGTGTGCGCGCGCACGTGTGTGTGTGTGTGTGTTAGGGGGAGGAGGGATTCAGTGGGTGTCTCCATAACATGAGAGCAGTAGAAAGTGACAGAACTGGAGGGATGAGTATGTGTGAAAGGAAGACAAAGAAGAAGACAGAACAGGATTTTGGAATGAAAGGTTGTGACTTTCTCTCTCTTATCTGAATATAACCTAACGTCTAGGTGAGTGTTACAAATACTTTTTAATTAATTCACAGTTCACAGAACTATGATGATTGTAGCTGTGATCTCATTAACAAGAACTCCACAGCTTTTGGTCAACAAAAACAATGCTGTAATCATCAGTGTATGTTGTGACTCTGACTTTTCATGGATATAATCCTGCCTTAATGAAGCCATTGTTATTGTTTGATTTGTACCTTTTTATTATGCTGTACTTTAAACTATTATATTTATACATTCTTATACAGTTCTTTCAGTTGATAGGAGGTTTTGTTGTTGTTGCAGACCTTTTTTCCATGCTGCCCTAATACTCCCACAGTAGGTATGTTTTTTTCTAATTAATTGTGTTTAATTCCCAGTTCATGTAACACAAATATCGTATTGTTTTGTTTTCCATGTAGTAGACAGTGTCTCTTATCACCACCTATCATGCTCTAACGGTACAGCAGTAACCTGTGGTCATATTTAATATTAGGAATTAGCAATAGAATTTCCCTTTGCAATTCAAAGACTGGTAGAATATAATTTTAATTGTTTTAATAATACAACCACATAGCTTGTCAGTCTGCTGAAACTTGCAGTGTCAACAGTTTGTTGCTATGGTGCTAAGCTACTTTAACCTTTATTCCTCTGTATTGTGTGTTCACCGTTTCCATGAAGCATCTGCTTCTCATATTGTGGTCATTGAAGTTCTCAATTATTTCATTTTAAAAGCAGATGTCTCACCAAGACATTCTAAACTCAAACTTTTCATTCAAGCAAAAACACCTTCTGATTTGTGACCATATATGCAAGTTATACTAAAGGGGGTTGAGTTATATACCAGTCGCCTCAGCGTTGTGTCGTGAACATATTGACTCACATGTCTGTATTCAAGTGCAGACATGGTGCTGTGTTTACCTCATCTAAGCAGCGTAAGTGGATGTGACTAACCAAGGCTTTACGTACAATTTACAATGGTAACACTCAATTTGAATAGTCATTTTTTTATTCTAAAATATTTAGTGAAAATTAGAATTTCTTGTATATAATTCCAACCTTAACCGTAACTTCTATAGAACTATATGAAAGTATGTTCTGTAATTGGAAAAAATAATTAAGAATTTGCAACCAAGAACAATGGCAGAGGGGGACGGAAATCTAAATACCTGAAGCTCCCTATCAGGTTACAAAATCTGACTATTTAGACACTATGGCATAACACTGGGATGCCCATCGATGGTCACTTGTGCAGTCGGGGAAGGTAAGTTGAAAAACTAGACATGTATCTCCTTATTAGCTCTGCCAAGAAACTACTGTAAGCAGTTACGCTGGCAACATTTCTCAACCAAACTCGCTCTGTTGTCCTCCTCCTCTGCCACATGTTACACACTGTAGGAAGAGTGGCATTATAATATCATTTTAAGTACGGAGTATTTTTCGTTCTTCAGAGCTATTTGTCTCAGTACAAGAGCTCAAACCTTTTCTCCTCTCTTGCAGCAATAAAAATAGTCAGATTTAAAGCATCAGTCCTTAATCCTTAATGATTATTTCCTTGGCGACAAGCAGACTGGCTGCAATTACATGACTACATTTCCTGAAGTTATTCTGGGTGATTTGCCTTTGCATCATAAGCAAATTAAAAGGTTTGGAGTTGAAGTAGAAAAACAGCATCTTAATAATATTTGACTGCCTGCATTACTTTCATCTTTAGTTTGTTTCAACTTTTGTTGTGGCAGTTTGGTTATCTCAACAAAAAAGAGATGATAGACACATAGATAATAATACTAATCCTTGCGGCAGTATATTGTATCGCTTTGGGTTCTCAAACATTCCGTGATTGTATTGCTTAACTGAGCATGTGTAGTTTCCCAAGGGCTGGTATGTGGCTAGACCACGGGAACAGGCTTTGACACGTTGTTCGTTTCAATGAGACATTGTAGAGAAAAGTTGTTTTTTTCACTTGGTTTTATAGAGGATGAGGATAAAGGAAAAACAGTACACCCCTATGTTAAAGTGTTTTTAGTGTATTGTGTGAGATAAGGGTGGCACACTTAGTTCATGGACATTCATTACATTAGTGTGACATTATGCAACATGAAGAAAATAGAGGAGATGGTGAATATGTGATAATGAAATGCCCTGGAACTACTGTATGTCTTTCTTGCCTGTATTGTTATAACTGCGTGACTGTACAGTTGAAAAATCCCAAAATGTAACCCTACGTGACTGTTGTACCACGAGTCAGTTACTGCCAAGAATAATACTGTTCAAGAGGATTCATTATCTGTAATGTTGTCAGTCATGTTGCTGATATAATTCTCACTATCTGCAACTTAATTGCATTTCATAAGGTTTTCTTTACAGTTTCCTCAGCACCAAAGTAGATTGTAATTGAGCTATAAAGATTAACAAGCAAGACAATTATGGTGCTCATTTCATTTAGTCATTGTATGTGAGGAAACGGAGGGGTGATTTATCAGCTGTCTGCAGGCAGGGGCAAGTCTACTAGGAACAGTATCATCTCCATCATCATTGCCATTACTGCCAGACTGTGAAACGTGTTCTTGTGAATCTTTTCCACTGTAGACAACCGTGAACATGCATTTTAAAAAATGAATCAGCTATTGCTGAAGGTAACATGTAAGAAGTGTTTTGCTTTCGAACAAGCACAGAGTGGACTGATGAGGGACAGAAAATGTGGGCGAGAGAGAGAGGGGATGACATGCAGGAAAGGGTCACGGGATGGACCCACACCCAGGCCACTGCAATAAGGACTCAGCCTTGTACATGGGGCATGCGCACGACCAAGTGGGCTAACAGGCACCCCTAGCTCTGATTTCAGTTGGTTCCCCATTAGCTTCTTGTCACTTCTCTCATGTGTTTTTTTTCTTTCAGAGCACCACTGTCAGACATGAACTTCAACTCAAATGCCACTGGGGGAACGCTGGTTTGTCCCTTGCTACAAATGATGAAGAATCACAGCCTTAATAACAACACAAAGGCCAATTTGGTGGTGGTTTGCATCCACGGCCTGGTTTCCTGCCTGGGGATTTTGGAGAATGCCCTCATCCTCTGGGTGGTGGGTTTCCGCCTGCGGCGCCGCACCGTAGCCTCTGTCTGGGTGCTCAACCTGGCCATGTCTGACTTCCTGGCAACTCTGACGCTGCCCCTCTTTACCTTCTACCTTTACTCCTCACATAGCTGGGAGCTCGGCAGCGCTCTTTGCAAAACGGAGACGTCCATCTTCTTCTTGAACATGTTTGTGTCAGCCTTCCTGCTGGCAGCCATTTCAGTGGACCGCTGCCTTCTGGTGGCAAAGCCAGTGTGGAGCCAGAATCATCGGTCAGTGGCAGGAGCGTGGAAGGTGTGTGCATTGGGTTGGCTGTGGGCAGTAATTAATACATTACCTTACTTCCTGTTCCGCTCAGTGACCGAGACACAGGACAGGAGGAAACTATGCTATCATGATTTTGCCTTGTATTCATCCTCTCAAGACACTTTGGAAAGAGATTGCAAAGTGAGGCAGGCAGCAACAGCCATCTCCAAGTTGCTGCTGGCATTCCTGTTCCCTCTGGTGGTGATTGCAGGAAGCTACATCTACATTTCTGTCAGCATGAGGAACAGGAGGAGGAGGAGGAGGAAGCAGAGTGCCAACAGGCTCATTGATGCTCTGATTGTGTCAAACAAAGATGGGACATCAGGTACTTCAAATATCCCTACAACCACAAAAAACACTAGCATCTTTCTCAAGCCTCCGGCCTCAAGTCCATCTGTATTCCTGACACCTACAACCATGTCCCCTACTACCCCCAATCAGACCAGTAACAATCAGCTGTCCCAGAGCTTTACCAAGATGGTGACATTTGTGATTGCAGCATTTGTACTGTGCTGCGCTCCCTATCACATCTTCTGCATAATCGAAGTGACAGCTCAGTACTGGCACAAAAATCTCGACCTGGTGGAGGTGGGGCTGCCCGTAGCCTCAACATTTGTGTTCTTGAATCCGGTGTTGAACCCTATTCTGTACGCTTTTAGCTGCCCAAAGTTCTGTGTGAGAATACGACAGAGTCTGGGAGCAGTGTTTGACGGTCTGGTAGAGGAAGGAGGGGAGATACTGATGGCGCCAGGGAGAAGTTTAAGAGCACATATTAGGCGAAAGAGCAGTCGGGATGTGAGCGTTGCAACACCAGGGTCACCAAAGAGTTCATCTTCACCCTGTCAATAACCTGACATCCAACCCCCCTTCCCAATGCCTTCATGTGGAGCATACAAAACAAGAATCAAAAAAGGAAAATAGCTAAGCATTTGGATTTTTGGCTTTATGTTTGATTTAGTGGAATGCTTGATTTTGATCTTTAATCATGTTAGATATGTTTTAATATATGTGCAATTTCAAGGAAGCCCTCTGACGTATCATATGTGGAACATAAATAAGTAGTATAGGATTTTTAGCCATCCATCGGTCCGTTGGTCCATCCATCACTCTGGTCCAGACCAAAATTTCTCAACAATTACTGGATGGAGAGCCGTAAAATTGTATACAGCCATCTGTGGTCCCCCTCAGGATGAATTGTAATAACTTGATTCTCTGACTTTTCATCTAATGCTATCATAGGATCAACCTTTTGTTTAGTCCAGTGTTTATGACCACCTGCCAAACTAATGACATTCCCATCAGACTCAGGTACACTTTGTGTTTTGTGATAATTAGCAAATGTTAGCATGATAAGATAGGGATCATAGAAAACATTACAACTGCTACATTTGAGCATGTTAGCATTGTCACTGTGAGCATGTTATGTTTATGTTTTATTTATTTGACAGGGACAATGCACAACATATGTATTATATCAGACTTAGCTAAAAGCTAATTCTTATAAGCAGTCCCTAAGAAGGTGCCAATATTGCGCAGGATAATAATTTAAAAGATTAATGACAAATCCAAACCTTACATTTCATAAAAAGCAGACCAAATCAAATCAAACCACATTTAATAGAAACAGACTATACTATAAAAACAGACTAAAATATACCAATCCTCCCAAAACAAAACAATAATAAATTCCCATATAAAACACACCATCAACAATCCCAATGCTAAAATACACAATCCATCATAAGAAATTAACCAGACACACAAGACTGATACTGGCCACATTCAGTATCTCACAGCTCAATGACTACATACATGATTGTCCTTCAACCATATTTTCACACTTCCTTACGCTGCATTGTCTGACAAAGAATTCCACATCCCAGCTGCCTTTACTGAGAAGCAGTCTTGTCCAAATGTAGTAGGCGCAATAGTCCCTCTAGAGGAAGCTCTTGTTAACCTTAAGCCGGGTCTACTTACCATTTAAGAGGATGTGGTGCTGAGTCATGAATGATCTTGTATAATAACCAAACACTGGACATACGCAGGACCAGGTTATACATTTTAACTATATTACAGTAATGATGAGTTGTGTTTTTATTCATTACTGTCAATGCTTGTTTATACAGACAAATAATCTACTGTTTGCATTAATGTACTGTTTATTTGAGACCAGGTCGTACTACAAAATGAGAAATGTCATGGTATCATTGTATGTATGTACAGTTTTGCTGCATCTGTCCTCATTTGATTTCTTTTAAATCTGGCATGCTGATTCAGTATTTAGCTCAAAGCTATTCATGCTCCTAGGTGGGTGAAGCTAACAGGCGTTGGTCATCCCCTGACTTTGCCTCTAGTGCTACCATGAGGTTAACATTAGTGGTTTTTAATAATAATAATAATAACTTGGCATTTCCTCAACTTTCCTCACTGAGCTGAAAACATGATTGTAGAGTCTTAGCCTTGTTGTTGTATTATGCATCTAGGAACCTACACCAATATTTGCTTTTTGACTACATTTAAATGTTCCAATAATAAAGCACAACCATTTATAAATCGAAAAGATGCTGAAAAGTTCATTCATGCCTTTATTTCAAGTGGTTACTCTAACTAACTGGCCTCCTGTATAAAACCAGTGCTCTGGCTTCCCGGAACATTCACAACTGATTTTAAGGTCCTATACAAAGGCCCCTTAATGGTAAGGGCCAAGCTACATTGCTAACTTCCTTGTTCACTACTCTCCTTCAAGAACACTGTGATCATCTGCTGCCGCTTTAAGGGAGATTCCCAGAAAGAGTTGAATGAAAATCGTGGGATGCAGCCTTTGTCTGTTAGGCTATGCCTCAATATGGAACACGCTACTTATAGATTTCACTAAATATTTGTAAATGAAAGCTATGAACCTGTCTCTTCCCTTCAGCCTTCAGCTAGCTGTGACTTTCCTGATACAGATGGAAATTATTTGCACTTTGCTTCACACTTTTGCACTACTGAGCTGTGTTTTACTTGACTTCATGCATTCTATGCATTGTATTTTGGGACTTTTTTTAATTATTATTTTTTAACGGGTTTTATTTTCCATTGTATGTTATGCATCCCTTTTTTTATCTTCTTATCCATATGTTTTTTTATGTAAAGCACTCAGTGCATGTCATTTCTTTGTTGTAAAGCACTTTGAGCTGCATTTCTTGAATGAAGGGTGCTATAAAAATACAGTATATTATTATTACTAACATGTTGTCATGTGATTCTTATAGACCATTTCTCAATGTTTCTCTTGTCACAGTAAACTCCAAATGTAAATAGAAAAATAAGTCAAATAAATGCACTCTCAAGGGGGTTAGTTGTGTCCAGAGGTGGAAAGTAAGGAATTACAATTAGGCTACTCACGTTACAATAATTGAGTAGCTTTTATGTGTAGCCTACTTATACTCTTTGAAGTAGTTTTTTAAATTTAAATTTCTAAATGTTCAATCTGTTACTGAGAAAAAAAAATTGCAATGAAAAACTCGAGACCACTTTGGCTTAAATGCAGGAGAACGGCTTAATCGAAATGCTGCATTAAGTTACTGCTAATGCAAACTGAACATGTCCGGCTGCTGCAGTTTCATATTAAAAGCAATTAACTGGTGAAACACAGGTTGACTTTTACTTGGAAGTACTCATAGGAAATGCAATCTGTTTGTAAGTGAGATCAGCGCTGACCGCTGTCGTGTAGACTGCTACAATGCGGCTACACAAGACAACCGTCATTTAACAGTTTTCTGACAGCAGACTGAGGTTATTAGCTATAGTTTTGCATTTTTCATTAGTTTTTATTTTTATTTCGTTTTGACTTTTTGTATTCAATTTAAGTTTATTTTTTAACGTGAATTTGCTAGTTTAGTTTTTATTTTTTCAAATGTTTAGTTTTAGTTTAGTTTTAGTGTCTTTGTTGCTGCACGATGCCAAGCTCAGTTCAGTTTAGTTCAGTCCAGTTTAGTTTATTCACAAAACATTAAAATACAAGTACAATCATTAGAAATAACGCAGATTTGTGCAAAGAGGCACCTTTTTAAAGCTATCTGACGCTTGTAGGGGCCCAAACACTAAGCAAATATATATATATAGGATATTTGAAATAACACATTGTCTAAATAAATACCACAAATATATGAAGTACATGCTACATCTACGGTACAATTTAAAACCTACATACAGAAAACCCTAAGAGCTAAACTACCCTGATCCTACTAACCAGTGGTCCCAAGAGATTAATTACATCAGTCTCAAGCTCTATCATTCTTGGTTAAATAGGTGAAATACAATAGGCCTAAATGGAGGTGATGGACAGCTAAGAAACTGGAAGATAGTGGAGGCCCCCTTTGGAGCCACAAACAACAGGTCCCTAGCACACTGAAGGTAAGTATGACTGGAAAGCCTTTAGGCTATATTAAAATGTAAACATATAATAATAAAAAATATATATTAAAAGCAAAAACAGACAGGTTGGCTGAGATATGAATGATATATGAATGAGCCCATAAAACACACACTAGCTGACATGCAGTAAATATAATGACCAGCAGATACGTTATCCCAGCGCAAGAGCTCACAATTAATGGGCAAGGGGCAACTTTATCCCACACATCAGAACAGAACAAGGAAAAGAAAACCACTGTGAGAGTGACTCACCTGCAACCCAAACTAAACTAAATAAAGCTCTGTAGCCTACAGTTGTTGCATTGATATTATTTTGTACACATGTAGGCTATGTATAAAAGTCAATAGAAAACATGTTCAAATCCCACCAACTACCAGCCAATTCACTACCTGGGTCTCCTGGCAAAGTTTGCCTTCCCATAACGTTACTTTCCACGTAACAGCGGTTGCCACCTGCTACGCTGCGGCCAGACGCCGCCCTGACCCCGGGCTCTCTTGACGGATTAAGCAATCGTGGCAGGCCAGCCACACGGCACGCAGCGTAACACCCCGCGGCTCACCAACAGGTGCCTATCGGACTTTCCTATTTGCTTGCCTTGCAGCAGACCAGTTTGAAATATTGCAGTGAGTAATGCAACAGTTAGCTGTTGGATAAAGAGCCGCAGGCGACAGGCTGACTGCTCACATAATTGTGGAAAATACCACTAACTGCCCGACAATAGTTTGGTTAGCTGCCCCAGACTTCTGTGCCCTGTGGTATTAAAAGGCATCTGCTGTAACTACAGGTGTCTCATGGACAAAAACGGCGCAGCTACAAAATAGCTCAAAACTTGTTGATTAATAAATCATGTCAATCAGAGTTACATGTACAATTACATATTTTAACCCTCACTCCTCAGTGAATTCCTTGGCTGCGGTTTGAGAGCATTTTCTAGTTAAGTAGGCTTGTGTGTAGTATAGCCTATGTAGATTTATCATTATGGATTTAGGCCTACCATGTTGTTAAGGAGTCTTTATGGACTTAAGCTAATAAAAACGTTCATTTTTGCGAAAGTTGAAAATATTAAACAGTAAAATGGCAACTGAAAGTCCGTACTTATATTTTTGTACTCTTTCCACCTCTGCGTGTCTCTATCAACATCGCCAAGCCAGGGGTCACAAAAAATGTGAAGGTTCTTGAGATGAATTAAGGGATAGGGAAAACAAATACATTTCTCCTGCACCAAATTATGTTTATTATTTATTTTTATTCAAATGAAAAATGTAAAAGAACGCCCAAAGCGTTTTAAGGGCTCACAAGCCAAAAACATTGGTTGCTGTAGATTGTGGTTCATGTTACGCTGATTTCAACCACCAGAGAGCAGTATAACACCAATTACATAAGCAGACATGAACTGATAAAGTAGGATAATGTTTTTCAGGTCCTGTAATCCAGGAGACTTTAAACCTGAACTGCTGGATGCCTGACCACCTTTCTGAGTGATTGGATTTTATCGTATCTGATATCTAGTTTGATTGACTGTCTCATCACCGCCCATCACAAGTGTTCTTTCCCTCACTCTCAATCGGACACACCCACACACAAGCTCAGGTGTAATGTAGGCCACAGCAGTGTGGGATTACTATGTAGTTGTAATTTGGAGAGAATATTTGAGTGAAGATACACAATATAAAGACAGAGCAGGATTAAACCTAACGGGTCAGACGTACAAAGCTCCACTTTCCTCTTAGCCATTCAGTTCCAGCAGATTATTTTTCTGTCACTCCTTTTGGGACTATGTCTCATTTTCTCCTCCTCTGTTTCTCTCTGTCTTTTTGGCTGTGCAGCAATAACCTTTTCTCTTTCAAGTAATGGAGCAAACAAAGGCCCGTACTGACTGAGAAACACAAATTACATAAAAGGAGGAAGAAGAATCAAGGAAGGAAATCTGTTCAGAACCTGCATCCTGTGTACATCTCACGGAAATGTTTTACAATGAGTAATGAGATAATGTAATATACTTTGAAGGAACTGTAAAAAAAGTAATTATTAGGTGGTCAGTTATTTGGGTTTAATTTTGGCCTGAGGGGAGAGCAGGGGAAGGCTTTTTTGTCACCTCACATTTATATTCTATTTCAGTCTTCCCCTGCAAGATATATTAAAAAAAAGTAGTTATTGTAGTTAACATGTAGTTATTAATGATAATCATAATCAAATGGTTGTTCATAGTGCCAATATGTCAATTTTGAGAAACACATGAAACACTGCACAGTTACAGAAGTGATTGCACGTTATTTCTACAGACAGTAATCCCCACTTTTACAATAAAGAAAAAAAAGTTAAATGTGTCACACAAGATTAGTTCATAATATAATCAAAGTTCAGCATGGTTTACTTGTACACTGGCAGTCTCATTTGTTTTAAAAAAATAAAGTGACTTTGTAAATCCAATGTCTAAGTTGTGGTTTGGTTGCTATGTGAAAATCATTGTTCCATTAGTCAAGTCAAGACAAGCCAAGGCAAGATTTGTATAGCACCTCTCAACAACAAAATAAAAGTGCTTTACACAAGATATATAAGGCATTAAGATAAGAAAACACTATGCTTTTAAATGGGATTTAAAAGACTAAAATAATGTAGAAGAACAGCAGAATGAAACTACTTTTCCATGTTTAGATGTGACTCTTGGGACAGAAAGCAGACCTGTCCCTTATGACTTGAGTGGTCTGGATGGTTTGTAACAGAGCAACAAGGAAAACATTTGATTCACAGAAGCCAGTGTAAAGATTTGAGAACTGGACTGATGTGATCCACTCTCTGGTCTCACTCACAACTCTAGCAGCAGCGTCATAAAGTTTTAGAAATGGTCGAACCTACTGAAAATAAGCGCATGGACAGGTTTTTCTATATCTATTAAAAGTCCTTTAATTTATTATATATTGCAGTTTCAGGGTGTCTGGCTTGGTTTGTGGCACTAACTTTTAATTGTTCTTCTTTGGCTCCGAGTAAAAAGGCCCCCAGCGTTTATGAGTCAACTGGATATTCTCATGACTGGTGGTATTCATTGAATCTCTCTAAAAAGACATGAATGGAATGTTATAGATGTAGGAAAGATTAGAGGCACCCTAACGCTCAACTGCATAAAAGACAGAAACACACTTTTATGGATAAAGAAACAGCAAGAGAACAGTGAGAACACTGAGGTCGTAAGATGTTGAAAACGATAGAGCCAAAGAGATTATATAAAGCTCTGTAAAAAAAACAGTTGGTACAGATGAGAGATGAGGAAAGAGAGAAAGAAAGAGTAGATGGAGGGAGGGGTGGTTGGTTGGTATTGCTTTGAAAGGGTTTAATGCACTGCGACAGTGATAATAGCTCATTGATGCTTACATGAGAATTAACAGCCAGCACATGTCAGTGACTTTCTTTTAAACACCATGCATTCACTCCTATGTATCATGTCAATGCATATTCAACCAAAGAGATTATGTACATTTCTGTAAATAGAATGAGAATCACATAAAGTTTCACATGCTATATTTGTTGTTTATTGAAGTGTACTTGGTTTATGTCTGTTGACTGTATCTTCAATACTGGAGGAAGTAATAAAATCAATGTCTTGTTGTAAATGTTACTGTTAAACTTACCCCTCCAAGGTAGGACCAGGATTTGTCTTGGCTTCAAGTTTTTGAAGAAATTCCAGTAAAAAGAGTGTCTCTTGCTGTCAGATAATAAAGGTGGTTCAGCACAGTTCCAGAAGCTGGGCGACACTCCTCCTTCTGTCTCTCTCGCTTCACACTGCTCTGTTACACCACATGCCGAGCATGTGAATTTATTTGTCGCTGTGACTTGTTAACCTCAATTAAAAGGAAGTGGGAGTGAACTTTTGAGTATATTTCCTTTTTATGATAAAACTGTACCTTGATTCATAAAGTATTTACATGTTTCTTAGTGGTACTTTCCTTGATTTCCACATATTGATGATCATGAGTCTGTATATATAATCAACTGGGTAGATTTTATCTACTGATCATTAGAACTGATTTCTTGCACTTCGAACTTTACCTATAGATTATTGTTGTGGACATTAAGGATTGCAGCTTAACAAGCATTGTTTGGGGGACACACACACACACACACACACACACACACACAAACAGAATGCTAAAGGTGGTGGTGGGTGAAAAGCACAGGGCTGTCTTTGCCTTGTGTCATTCATTAATGGTGCATGCCCAATAGTACTGTATGTAGTTAGAAATTCATCATTCCGCACCAGATTGAGAGTTTATTAGGAACGATTAATTAACGTGGTAAGTATGCTGAAACAAAGAAGATTACTAATACTAATACTAATGCAAGAGGATGTAACTTTTGCTGCGTAACAGTCACTCTGGGGTAAATTACGACATATCAGAACTGCAAAAGTATAGAGGGTCATGAAGTTAGAGTACTGACTTAGTAATGTCCCTTAAACAGCAAAATATATCTACAGTTCAAAAACATAAGCCACCATAAGCAACTGGCCAGACCAAGTGAAGCTGTAGCAATTACACGGCCACTAGTAGTCTCATCCACTATGAAGGAGTTATTCAGGAAGCACAGAGCATTTCAAGAATTTGTTCCTCATTCCTTATAATTTCAACCTTTCATTTGAAGAGTTTTTTCTTTCATAAGTTACATATTTTCACTTAAAAACAAAGCCTTTTCTTTGGTGCAAACCTCACACTAAACTTTATAAACTCATCTTTCATCTGTCCAATAATTTTGTTTTCTGGTGTGCAGTAAGCATTTGCAACCTCGGGGGATTCTAGCATCTGAAAAGACATTGGAGAATTTGACAAAGACTGATATTATTTAACTGGCTCCAAAGTAATAACACTGAACTTTGCCCTTACTGCTCTCAATCCTTATGCTGCATTGGCTTAAGGTATTGACTGTTGTTGCTGTCAGATCTCTAAACCAGAAGATTCTGCATTATAAATTCATGTGTGGCACAGTGCCTAATGGTTAAAGTGTATACTTATAGTAGATTTTATTGGACTTTTTATATATATTTGTAACCCACAAAAAACAATCCACAAATGTGTACTATGATGCGCAAATATTTCACTATCTACAAATATGTATTTTTACATTTGTGATGTGTAAAATCATATCCACAAAAATACAGTGACTTCTACACACAAAACAGTTTTTGCACATTTGCAGATTACTTTCTGTCAATTTGTGGGTCATGTTACATTTGTAACTTGCTTTTTACACATTTGTGGAATTCTGTCCAATGTGTACTGCGGAGATCTGTAAAAAAAATATATATACACAAATATCTCACTACCCAAAACATGTATTTTTACATTTGTATTGTGTAAAATCATATCCACAAAAATACAGGGCAATTTGCAAATATGTACAATTTACTCACATATTTTTACACACATATTTTAATTTCACACACAAAACAGTTTTTACACATTTGCATTTCCTGTCAATTTGCAGGTCACATTACATTTGTGACTTCCTTTTTACGCATTTGTGGAATTTTGTCCACTCTGTACTACAGAGATCTGTAAACAGAGATCTGTAAATGTGAGAGCAGTTTATTAGCTACACCAGCAGGTGGCAGTAGCAGCATTGCGTTACATTGAGTTTTAAGAATATCCATTGCAGTACCCAGGGTTATCAGTTCCTTTCTTTCTCCACACTTTGGCCTTTCCATCACTTTGCTAGAGAATAATCTTGGTCTTATCAGTCCATAAGATCATGTTCCAGAACCTTTGCGGCTCATCTCTGTACTTCTTTGTAAATTTCAATCTGGACTTCTGATTCTTCCTGCTGATGAGTGGTTTGCATCTTGTGGTGTGGCCTCTATATTTCTGCTCTCTGAGTCTTCTTTCAACAGTGGATTGTGATACCTTCACCCCTGCACTGTGGAGGTCGTTGCTGATGTCACTTACTGATGTTTTGGGGCGTTTCTTCACAGCTCTCACGATATTTCTGTCAAACCCAAATGTCATATTTATTTAAATATAATTGTAAAACAAATACAGTGATAAAGTATTCAATAGTAAACTATATACAATTGTACAGAAAAATTTAGGCTGCGTTCGAAAAGTCTTTTTTGCTTAGGAAGGTTCCTAACTGAATGAAGTGACCCGGAAGTAATTCAGTCATGATAAGAGCTGTTTGAATTCTCTAAAAGCTAAGGAAAGGAGCCACAATGCTTCCTTTCATATCTCTTTTAGCATAGGCCACAATTAAAAAAAAATATATATATTAAGCTATAAAGTCCATCCATCCATTTTCAACCGCTTATCCTGCGTACAGGGTCGCAGGGGGCTGGAGCCAATCCCAGCTGACATCGG
>NC_060153.1:27092017-27097017 GCF_021292245.1 Micropterus dolomieu
AATCCACAAATGTGTACTATGATGCGCAAATATTTCACTATCTACAAATATGTATTTTTACATTTGTGATGTGTAAAATCATATCCACAAAAATACAGTGACTTCTACACACAAAACAGTTTTTGCACATTTGCAGATTACTTTCTGTCAATTTGTGGGTCATGTTACATTTGTAACTTGCTTTTTACACATTTGTGGAATTCTGTCCAATGTGTACTGCGGAGATCTGTAAAAAAAATATATATACACAAATATCTCACTACCCAAAACATGTATTTTTACATTTGTATTGTGTAAAATCATATCCACAAAAATACAGGGCAATTTGCAAATATGTACAATTTACTCACATATTTTTACACACATATTTTAATTTCACACACAAAACAGTTTTTACACATTTGCATTTCCTGTCAATTTGCAGGTCACATTACATTTGTGACTTCCTTTTTACGCATTTGTGGAATTTTGTCCACTCTGTACTACAGAGATCTGTAAACAGAGATCTGTAAATGTGAGAGCAGTTTATTAGCTACACCAGCAGGTGGCAGTAGCAGCATTGCGTTACATTGAGTTTTAAGAATATCCATTGCAGTACCCAGGGTTATCAGTTCCTTTCTTTCTCCACACTTTGGCCTTTCCATCACTTTGCTAGAGAATAATCTTGGTCTTATCAGTCCATAAGATCATGTTCCAGAACCTTTGCGGCTCATCTCTGTACTTCTTTGTAAATTTCAATCTGGACTTCTGATTCTTCCTGCTGATGAGTGGTTTGCATCTTGTGGTGTGGCCTCTATATTTCTGCTCTCTGAGTCTTCTTTCAACAGTGGATTGTGATACCTTCACCCCTGCACTGTGGAGGTCGTTGCTGATGTCACTTACTGATGTTTTGGGGCGTTTCTTCACAGCTCTCACGATATTTCTGTCAAACCCAAATGTCTTTAGTGAACAACAAACACAAAGGAATTTGCCTTACCGTTCCAATACTTTTGGAGTTGACTGTATTACAACAAACACAATTTTCAGGCTCATATTTATTTAAATATAATTGTAAAACAAATACAGTGATAAAGTATTCAATAGTAAACTATATACAATTGTACAGAAAAATTTAGGCTGCGTTCGAAAAGTCTTTTTTGCTTAGGAAGGTTCCTAACTGAATGAAGTGACCCGGAAGTAATTCAGTCATGATAAGAGCTGTTTGAATTCTCTAAAAGCTAAGGAAAGGAGCCACAATGCTTCCTTTCATATCTCTTTTAGCATAGGCCACAATTAAAAAAATATATATATATTAAGCTATAAAGTCCATCCATCCATTTTCAACCGCTTATCCTGCGTACAGGGTCGCAGGGGGCTGGAGCCAATCCCAGCTGACATCGGGCAAAAGGCAGGGTACAACCTGGACAGGTCGCCAGTCCATCGCAGGGCCACACATAGACAAACAACCACTCATACTCATATCCACACCTAAGGACAATTTTGGAGACACCAGAACCTTAATTTTACTTCAGTCACAGATGCTGATAACCTCGCCTTAGTAAAGGCAATGATCAGGCTGGATGACCTCTACAGTAGGCGTTTCCCCACACCTTGCTTTATTTGTGCCGGCCTGCCACATTATCAACGCTCTTTTTTGTCAGGCTACTATTTAATGTGGGTAAAATTGTATCTGATCAGCACCTCCTCTCTCTCTCTCTTTCTCTCTCTCTCTCTCTCACCACAGTTAAACTGTCATTCTGTGGGAAACACTGTGTTTACATACAATAAGTGCGATTCAGGTTGATGAATGTGGGCACGAGGGTGAGTGTGAGCAAGCATTCTCAATGTGACAACCCTGTCCATTATTTGGTGACTGGTAGGCTACCCTATCTGCCTTTTTGCTGTCTTGGTTATGAAGTAGGCCTAATATTTCACCATGGTGTCCACCTTTAGATGGCCTGCATTACAACAACACGGGGCGCAGTGTCAGAGATGCGCTTTTTGTAGTCCATCTTCAGAACATTGTAGTTTCATCACAGCAGGTCATGTCAGTAACATCCGCCATCGCATAATTACGTCCTGTTTTCCTAAGTCCTTACGGATTCTCCTTCACATTTTTCCTTGACCTCGATGGAAAACGTCATGAGGTCAAGGAAAAATGTGAAGGAGAATCCGTGGTGGTTAGGAAAGGAGATTTTTTAGACTTTTCGGATGCAGCCTTAGACTGAGTAGAGTCCAGTGGTCCAACAGAAGCAGAAGTTGTTGTCTCCTACAGATGACCCTGGTTACTGCAATGGATATTCTTACAACTCATGAGAGGCAATGCTGCTACCACCCTCTGCTGGTGTAGCTAATAAACTGCTCTCACATTTACAGACCTCTGTTTACAGATCTCTGTAGTACAGAGTGGACAAAATTCCATAAAAAAAAGTCACAAATGTAACGTGACCTGCAAATTGACAGGAAATGATCCGCAAATGTGCACAAACTGTTTTGTGTGTAAAAATAGATCCACAAATGCATAAATAACACTTATGCGTATATGAAATTAAAATATGTGTGTACAGAGTAAATTGTACATATTTGCTAATTGCACTGTATTTTTGTGGATATGATTTTACACCACACAAATGTAAAAATACATGTTTTGGGTAGTGAGATATTTGTGTTTTTTTTTTTTTACAGATCTTCGCAGTATGGACTGGCGACCTGTCCAGGGTGTACCCTGCCTTTCGCCCAATGTAAGCTGGGATTGGCTCCAGTCTCCACGACCCTGTACACAGCATAAGTGGTTGACGATGGATGGATGGATGGATCTTCGCAGTACACATTGGACAAAATTCCACAAATGTGTAAAAAGCAAGTTACACGACCCACAAATGGACAGAAAGCAATCTGCTAATGTACAAAAACTATTTTGTGTGTAGAAGTCACTCACTATTTTTCTGGATATGATTTTACACATCACAAATGTAAAAATACATATTTGTAGATGTGTGTGTGTGTGTGTGTGTGTGTGTGTGTGCTTATACATGCACTGCGCAGGCCCATATGGTGAATGTAATAAACAATGGGAAGCACTATAAAGTGCAAAGGATTGAGGACAAGCCTACATCAGCATCGGAACAGATGACATCAGAGAGAGATAGAGAGGAAATAAATACGGGATTATTGGAGATGTCACATACATGGACAGAAAATAGTGTCTGGCTCAAAAAGATAAGATCCCACTGTTACACCTCTTCAAAATATTTTAATGTTTTGTACATTTATTTTTTAGTAAATAATCAGTCAATCAATAAAAAAGTTGTTTTTTATGAGGTTACCCAAGAGCAGGAAAACACACAATAATTAGCAAAGTACAGCAATTAACTCAGAAGCTCAACATGTGTCCAGCAGACATGTAGAGAAACCAAGAAGCAGACAGATGACAAAGTGATTGATGGATGTAGATACTGGAGGAGGGATGAAAGAGGGACAGAGAGGGATGAGGGGAGGAGCAACAGAAGTGGGAGATGTGCCTCAGATTATCAACCAGTGTCAGAGGCTCTAGAGGCAGATAAAGAAGAGGACTGGACAAGAGAGTGACAGGCGAAGGGACAGTGCGAAAGAGGACTCTGTGCATGCAAGCTGGGCTGCAAAGATGACTGACGCGAAAAGCGTATCATCCGTGGAGGTGCCAGAGGGGAAGTTAATAAAGAAGGTCAGTGGATGGAAATGCCAAAATATGAGTTTGCGGTGTCATAAATCAAGTCAAGTCAGGTTTATTTAAAGTGTAAAATCACCAGCTGCATGGTCCCAGTACACACTGGTCCAACAAACTCAACATGATATACTGTGGCAACCCAGTGTTTGTCCTCTCAGGCATGGCTGGCAGGGACCCACTATTTACTTTATTTGTTTACAACTTTTAAATTGAATTATTGTTAAATGTATTAATTTGAATGCAATATCATTTTAGAGCAATACTATGTGTGCAAGAAAATAAAAATGACAATTCCTATAAAGCACAGACCAACTGTGCTGCTGCAGCTTCTTGACCTCAACCTTTGTTTTTTGATACCTTTCTTTCTAGTAAGCTTGGCACATTTAATCCTGTGCATTGAGTTTGCTACATTACCGCTTATTCATTCATTCATTCATAATCTCTGCTGCATGAATAATCATCTCTCACTAAGTTCTCTTTTCGTCCTGCTGTGCATTCACTTTTATGTCTGTTATATATATACAGTATATATATATATGGAACAACTTTCCCATTTCAACCTTTTTTGTTCAATCTCCATTCTCCAGGGTTCCATCAAGAAAAAGATTGAATCACTCAGGCGATGGAGTTCAGCTAGTATAAAGAGGTCTCCAAAGCCTAAGGCCAAAACTTTGAGTCTATCTTCCCCTGTGGGAGACCACGAGGACCTCTGGCTGCAAGAGGGAGACAGGAGAAAGCTGCGGCCCATCGTCAACTCAGTCTTCGGACAGGTAGGAGGACACTGAACTGGACATTGCATGTGCGCTAGGTGTCTATGTGTGTAAGGACACAAAATGGCATGTCTGTCTCTGTGGTGTGAACATGTGTTTGGCTGACACTGTGACACTTTCATTGACCAATAGTAGTGGTATGGAGCAACTATTGATGAGTGTGTCCCCATTTTGTTTGTATCTTACGGGCACACACACAGGTGCGCAAGCACACACGTGAAATGATACAACATCCTGCAAGACTGCAAGCTAGCATGGATATCAATAATGCAGGTTTCATAAAATTCAAAGCTTTCCAACAAAGTGTTGCTAACAGGGACGTGCACAGACATTTTGGTGGGCGGTGAAAAAAAGGGCATTTTTTTTAAACAAGACAAATCTATTAACTCAACAACATTTTTACTTTTGTACAAAATAATCAGTTCACACAGAGACCACGGTCTCTAGTATTCACTAGATTTATCACAGGAGCAGGCAAACTATGCCACAATGTGCATGTTTTCTATGCTACTAGTTTCAAGTATATATTTATGACATCATTTGAT